>NC_081529.1:2807777-3010277 GCF_030273125.1 Centropristis striata
AGGTGAATCGTGAAAACTTTTCTCCTTAAATAACTGAACATGCTCGCTGTTCCTTCTCATTATAATGCTACTCATGTTTTCGATATTTCAGATGCCATATGAGGACACTCCATGTATGTTTATAGATAATGAGGACTTACCTGGGCGCCTTGGACATCATTTTGACAATAAAAAAAAAAAATACTGAATGAGACTATTGAGATTAACGTGAGAACTTCTGGCTGATGTTAAATTCCATCTGTAAAAGAGGAGCGCTCCTCCTCACAATCAGGTCTATTCAACAGTGTCCCGAAGAAACACATTGACCGACACACACATACAATTCCACACCAAGTTCACAAACTCCATTAGGCTTTTGTAGGATTAAGCCAACAGCTTAACAGGATTACTTCACTGTAATTTTTAGTGATCTTGACATACCTGCTACATGTATAAATACTGCAAATGCCTGTGAAGTTTATATCACAATGCACACTGCAAAAAGAAATGTGTTAAAAATGACACATGTTGTGCAGAATTTTAACACATGTAGTGAGTTTTGTGCTTATGGACTACACATGTTGTGTCAAATTTAACACAATAAATGTTTGAGCCATTTTAACACACAAACTGTGTCATTTTAACTCATTATATGTTGATAATGTGTAACTGAAAATTACCAAAAAACTACTACTTAATGTGTTAACCACGACTGAATCCATTGGATGACAAAAAAAATGGCCGTTAAACTTTTAAACTTGATATATTCTATTTAATATATAATTATTATTTGTTATTCTTTTTAAGGCTATTTAATATACTATCATATACATTTTTATCAAGTTTTTTGGTAACACTTTACATTAACCAACTAAATAATGTTTATAGATGGTTTATAAATCAATTATTAACCATTTACAAAGTGCTATACATATTTAATCTTAAAAATGTTTCAACCAATTTCTTAAAGGTTTATGAATCATTTCAAAAATAATTAACATACTAAATATGGTGTTAAAAATGTTAAAATGAGTGCAACTAAAAATATGAATAAACTATGAATTATAATTGAATTGTTTGTTAATGGTAAAGTAACTATAAACTTGCATTAATATACCATCTATTTGTCATTTATAAATAATGTAGTTAGTTAAACATTAATAAATTATGTATTTACCATTCTAAATGGCCTATATACGGTTTATAAATGATGATCAAACATTAACAAACTATCTGTTTACCATTTATAAATGATGGTTATTGTAAAGTGTAACCAGTTTTTTTGTTTTTTCTCCCCCCATCAGATAACACATGTATTATGTCAATCTATCCAGAGGCATGGGGAAAAAAAGAAAAGAAAAATAACACATTGTGTGCTAAAATCTACACAATATGTGTCAAAATTATATCAACACAACCACGTGTGTTGTTTTTTGACACATCTCTTTTTTCTGTGCACATCAATAGTAGAATCCACAACACTAGTGGAGGGAAACACATGAACTCTTAAGTTCTCTAAGCGAGCAGGGTTAGTCATCTGTTCTGCTAAGGACACGCAGCGACACACAGCTGTCACTGTGAATCTGTGAGCTGTGACCTCACCTGACCTGTCAAAAACAACAAAGGCTGGATAAAAGCACTGTTTAAACTGCTGGAAACAGTTCCACAATACTAGTCTCACACGCCTGGAGGCATCCATGGACAATCATGAAAAATATGGACCAATACAAAAACTTTGCAATGATTTATCAAAGTTTCTTGATGATTGGCTGGATGAAGTGTGGTGAGAGGGGTTGTCTCAGCGCTGAAGAGGATCTGTCCGTATTGTTGCCTGTATTTATTATTTATTTTATTTTCTAATGTCATAGTTTATTTTTATACTTTTATATCTCTATTGGAGTTTATGTCTGTGTCCACTTGACTTACTGAGATGATAGTTTTGTTGTTTATTTAACTCTTTGCCTTGCAGAATTTTGTTTTTGTTTTTTGTTCTTTGTATTTTTTTGGGGAATGCATAGTGGATATTCTTGATTGAATTTGTAATTATAGTATTGTGCAATAAAGTTTGAAAAAAAAAAACCATGGACAATCATGTTCAGAAGATTATTAAGGACGTAAAAAAATAAGTATACTTTTCAAGTATAAAATCATTTTTAAAAAAGAGCACTGAAATACCTCTTCAAGTGTTGCAAAATGAGTGTGTTACATTATATTAGTATATATATGTTATATTTTTGTGTATGTCTTACACATGACATCTATTCTGAAGATTTTTTTATTTTTTATTTCTTTGAATCAAGCACAAGAATGAAAGACTTTATCACACTTTAAATGTATTTGTTAATTAAAGCATGTTGGGGAGCATAAATAACCTGATAAAGAAATGAAAATAAACTTAAGTAGTTGCCAAGGGTAAACGACATATAGGCGCAAATTTCTCTAAATAATCATTCTATTTTAGTGGATATATGTATGCATTAATCATTATGTGGTTATGCGTTTTTCATTATCTATAGTTTAATATATAATTATAGTTTCGATAGATTCATCAAGCATTTTAAATTTATTCCTGAATGGTATTAATGATGGGCGAGTTTTGGAGAATTTAGATTCATGGATATGAAATTTACTCATTTAGATGAACAAATTGACAATATTTTACTTTTTTTTCATAATACAGTAAAACATATTTGGATTCTCATTTAATTGCGTGCATGGTTTGTGTGACAAAAATGTTTTTTTCCCCAGACTTATGATGTGTAATATAATTGTTTTCTCTTCAATTCAACAAAATTCACATTCCCTATCAGTTTCTTTACATCAAGAAATTTGTTTGTTGGTTGTATAAGTACTATGTCGTCACACTGTTAAAATAATCGCCTAAGTCATTTTTTGTCAAAATTGTTATTTTTGCCTAAATCATCTCCTCATTGCCACCTATGGTAAAATCGCCTACATCCTCAGTTGATCAGATCATGTGATTTTACCCCTTTAAGCAGATTTATTATGCCTAAGTCAAAATAAAATGTGACTTAGGCAATTTTTGGAACATGCCTTTGTGACTTAAGCAAGATATGGTAACACTTTATTTTGAAGGTGTCTACATAAGAGTCACACAAGCCTGTCAGAAACATGACATGACAAGTATCATGAGCATTAATGTTACTTCAAAGTGTCATTAATGTTCATGACACATCCCATGTCATGTTTATGCCACGCTCATGTCACTCTTATGTAGACGCCTAAAGTGTAACATATGACATTTATTGATCATTTCACTCAAAAAGGATGTAACAAAGGATGGCTATTGGCATAGAAATAACACTGTGTGTAAATTATGTAACTTAAGAGAAGTAAATGACTTAGGCAATTTTTTGAACATGCCTTTGTGACTTAAGCAAGATATGGTTACACTTTATTTTGAAGGCGTCTACATAAGAGTGACATGAGCCTGTCAGAAACATGACATGGGATGTGTCATGAACATAATGACACTTTGAAGTAACATTGCTGCTCATGATACTTGTCATGTCATGTTTCTGACAGGCTTGTGTCACTCTTATGTAGACACCTTCAAAATAAAGTGTTACCATATCTTGCTTAAGTCACAAAGGCATGTTCAAAAAATTGCCTAAGTCATATATTTCTCTTAAGTTACATCATTTACACACAGTGTTATTACTATGCCAATAGCCATCCTTTTTGAGTGAAATGATCAATAAATGTCATATGTTACACTTGAGGTGAAGTTTTTTGTGTTTCCTGCAAAACTTGAAAAAATGAGTTAGGCGATTATTTTAACAGGGTGATGATATACAGAGGTGGAAAAAGTATCCAGATCTCTTACTTAAGTAAAAGTACTTATACCACACTGTGAAATTACTCCACTACAAGTAAAAGTCCTGCATTCAAAACTTACTGAAGTAAAAGTACAAAAGTATCAGCATCAAAATGTACTTAAAGTATCAAAGTAAAAGTATTCGTTATGCAGAATGGAGCCGCTCAGATTATTTTATATATTCCAAATATTATATTAGATTATCATTAATGATGCATTTATGTATACAGCGTTTTAATTTTCTCAAGGTAGGGCTCATATTGACTACTTAATATTCTGTTATGAGGTTTAATTAAAAAAATGTCTAATCACTTTAAATGTATCGTGTTTTTTGTGTTAAATCTTAACCTGTAAAGTAACTAAAGCTGTCAGCTAAATGTAGTGGAGTAAAAAGTACAATATTTGCCTCAAAATGTAGTGGAGTAGAAGTATAAAGTTACATAAAATGGAAATACTCAAGTAAAGTACAAGTTCCTCGAAATTGTACTTAACCCTATAAAGCCAAATGTATCATATTTGATTCACATGTTTTTGAGACCTCTACATCATCAGGTATTAATGATAACTAATTTGAAAATTTGTCAATTGTCATTTTTTTGCATTTCATACATTATGCCTTACATATAGCAACATAAAGTATTTTTCTTATTTAGGTAAACTAAGTAAAGGTTTAACTGACATAATTAGGTTTATTTAGAGTAAAATTGAGAAATCTCTCCAACAACTCAAAGAAATACATCATGTATTTTTAGATGGCAATCTGCTGGTTCCACTGGTGGATCCATCATTGCTGCATGAAAAATTCATATCAGCAGATGTTTGATGTTGTATTATATGAAAAAAAAATATTTTGTATGTTTAAGAAAAATGTTAAAATGAAAATCAAAGTTTTAATTGGTTAAAAATATTAGGTTTTATATGTGTTTGTTAGTTCAAGAAAAACAAACTGTGAGAAACAAATTGTACAAAAAGACCTGATGTATCAAATATGATACAAATTAGAATTCATACATGCAAAATCATATATATATATATATATATTTTTTTTTTATTTATCAGCAGGTTCAATAAACACTCCAGTTTTAAAAAAAACTGAATTTTCTGGCAATTGTTTCATGGTTCAGGCTTTATAGGGTTAAGTACAGTACTTGAGTAAATGTACTTAGTTACTTTCCACCATTGATTATGTTAACCCTCCTGTTGTCCTCGGGTCAAGGAAGGAAGAAGAGGGAAGGACGCAAAGGGAAGTAAAAAAGGATGGAGGAAAGAAGGAAGGAAAGAAAGAAGGATGGAGGAAGGAAAGAAGAGAGGAGGAAAAGGAGAAAGAATGGAAAGGAGAGAGAAAGGAAGGAGGATGGAGGAAAGAAAGGGGAGGAGGAGAAGAAAGGAAGGAAAAAATAAAGAAGGAAGGAGGAAGAAAAGGAGGGAGGAAGGAAAGAAAGAAAGAAAGAAAGAAAGAAAGAAGGGAAGGAAAGGGGGGGAAGAAGAAAGGAGGATAGAGGAAGGAATGGAGGCGGGAAGGATGAAAGAAGGAAGGAAGGAGGAAAGGAGAGGAAATCAGGAGGAAGGAAAGAAGAGAGAAAGTAAAGGAGATAGCGGAAGGAGGAAAGAAAAGAAGGGAAGGAGGGAGGAAAGGAAGGAAAGAAAGAAAGGAGGATAGAGGACGAAGGAAAGAAGGAAGGAGGATAGAGGAGGAAGGAAAGAAGGAAGGAAGGAGGAAAGAAGAGAGGAAGGCAGGAGGAGGGAGGAAAGAAGGAATAGTCAAAACAGATTGGGTCAATTTGACCCGGGAGGACGACAGGAGGGTTAAATAGAGCTCTTTGATTTATTTAATTGGGGTTAACATGTTCGTGTCTTACATCTGTCTGCATTGTTTTCTCCTCTCTGGCAGCGCCGGCGCTGATTGGCTGCTCGTCACGTGACCCCACAGCTGATTTCGTTGGCTGAGGTGTTTTGCTTTGAGCGTTCATCATCATTTCATGAAGCCATTTCTGGTTAGCAGCGCTGCAGAGTAGCATCGCAGTGATCGGCAGCTGTAGCGGCTACTATGGCACAGGCAGCTCAGGCTAATGTCTTCGACGCCAGCAGCTCTCAGATCCAGGTGGAGCACGATAAAAAGCGCCGGCAGTTTGTGATCAGACTGAACGGTGAGTTCAAGATGTAAACATTAGCATGCTAGCTGGCTAATGCTAGCTCAGAGGTTGCTGTAGCTTTTCTTGCTGCCAACATCGTCGTCGTGTCCTTATTGATAACTCCAGCTGCCATTTCACACACACAGGCGTTATTTATTCCACACAGTCTGGATGTCACGACTTTATTTCGTGAATTTCACACATTATTTCGTGTCAGGGACGACACAGACGACTGTGCCTCTTGGTTGAAGCTGCTGACTTCCTTGACTTGTAACTTCACTAGCTTGTTTTTTTTTGTCGGGAAATATTTTCTTCATGCCATTCCTGTAAACAAATATGCAACCTTTAAGTATTCACTCACTGAGGACAGTTTATTAGAGATTCCTGAACATTAATCATTTCTCCAAGTGAAGTTCCCTCAGGCCTATAATCAGTGGTGGAATGTAACTAAGTACATTTACTCAAGTACTGTACTTAAGTACAATTTTGAGATATTTGTACTTTATTTGAGTATTTCCATTTTATGTTACTTTATACTTCTACTTCACTACATTTAGAGGCAAATATTGTACTTTTTACTCCACTATATTTAGCAGCCAGTTTTAGTTACTTTTCAGTTCAAGATTTAACATAAAAACATGATTAATATGAAATGTTTGCTAACATGTTAACATGTTTTAAATTGAACATCATAAGAGTATATTAAGTAGTAAAAATGAGCCCTACCTTGGGAAAATTAAAGCGGTCCGTACATAAATGCATCAAAAATAATAACCCAACAATATATTTTTAGAATATATAAAACAATCCAAGTGGGTCCATTCTGCATAAGAAGTACTTTTACTTTTGATACTTTAAGTACATTTTGATGCTGATACTTCTGTACTTTTACTTCAGTAAGTTTTGAATGCAGGACTTTTACTTGTAGTGGAGTAATTTCACAGTGTTGTATCAGTACTTTTACTTAAGTAAGAGATCTGAATACTTTTTCCACCACTGCCTATAATAACTTTTCACAAGTCCTTAGAATACAATTCGACAGGTCGGGTTGTGTCTGCAGCACCACAATACTTAATTCAGAATGGTAGGTTAGGAAATATTTTTGCAACAAAGATTGTGTTTGCTTCAGAATTGGATTAACACAAGTTTATATTGGGTTTCTGATAAAATGTTGCTTAATTTTGCATTAATTCCCTTTGTTTTTGGCTTTGTATTTTTTAGTATATGCCAAACTAAAAAGCTGGGCATTAATGTGTGTCCAGGTCCATTTTCTTTATTTTTTTATGTAAATTATTTCTGATGATCTATGAGTTTATGTGTGTGAGTTGTTTTTACAGGGGAAAAAAGTGGAAGCCATTGTTCCCTGAAGGAAGATCTTAATCATATGTCTGTCTCTCTACCCAGCTACATGATCATTTTACACAAGCATTGTCTGTACCCAACTAAGCAATGTGAACTGTTCTATGGCCTATTGCCTTCTGCACCACATCACATGGTATCAAAGAAGTGACCTCTTGTTTTGAGGTGGTTAAAAGCCAGCTGGGTCATATGCTGCACGCCTTGTCTTATTAATCAGCCATCATGCAGTATTATATGTAGAGTGCAAGCTGCTACAGCTTTCTTACACAAATTTAACCCATTGAAGCCTGGAAAGCGGATACGTCGTTTTGTAGTATTTGTATAAGCTCTCAAATACTTTTTGAATTTAATTTGTATCTGCTACAGAGGCTGAAAAATCTATTATTTAGTAGAAGCGTTGACACTTCTGTTGAATTTCCAGAAAAACTTCAGGTTTTAGGGGCTTATTTTAAAATCACCCAGAGGTTTTACAGGAAGTTTTAGGCGTCAATGGGTTAAATGCCAAACCTTTATAGTTAATGTAGCATAAGATTGTAATACACACAAAACACAAGTTTGGAGGGTTTTTTTATTTATCTGGACCTTATTTTGTCATGCTAAAAACTACAAATGACCATACTTTTTTTTTGTAACAAGAACTAAGACTTCTGTCATCCCTCAGGATCTCATGATCGTGCAGTTCTTCTGTATGAATATGTCGGGAAGAAGACAGTGGACTTGCAACACACTGAAGTTCCCGATGCTTACAGAGGGAGAGGAATAGCCAAGCACCTGGCCAAGGTAAAACTCCTAAAGACTTATACTGTATCTGGGAAGCGTACTCAGGCTCACATAGTTGAATAGAACTGAATATCAATGAGTACTCACATAATACAATCAATGACCAAAGTGTCCAAATCCAACATTTTCTGCTTCTGTAATGGCAGGCAGCCATGGATTTTGTGGTGGAAGAGGATCTGAAAGCCCACCTGACCTGCTGGTACATTCAGAAATATGTCAAAGAAAACCCTCAGCCTCAGTACTTTGAACATATTTATCAATGACCCTACATGAAGGACAAAGAGACTCCCAGAGGATAAATACTGTGTGGCATCATGCTTTGGAGTTACAGGCTGACATACAACAGAGGACCTTTTCCAGGCATTGGTAAACAACTAATCTCATGGCAGAGACATCCGTGAGCTGAACGTTGCATCTATGGGTCAGTAACACAAGGTTACACACTCACCAGAAACAGGAAGTGAATCAGCTGGTCACTACTTAAAAAACAAACAAACTAACCAAAGCTGAAGCCTGTTTCCTCAGGCAGAAACCTTCAGGATGCGTGTCCATCACTGACTGGAAGAAAGGGTTATATCTGTAGTGAAAACAGATGTGAGTCAAATCTTGTGTTGCATATTTCCTGTCCTGTCCTGTCCTCCTCCGGACTCACTGGTTGTGAGCAGCGCTACACGATGGCCGCCCCAGCTGTCTTCCTCCATGACACTTTGGATGGAAGCAATGGTGGCTTCACTGACACTCAAACGGTGATGACTTTTATATTTCAACCTCCTTTTGATATTCTTTGGCTTTGTTTTTGTTATTATTGTTTTTTTTTTCATTTTACTTTTCACTCCTCTCTTTAGAAATAGTGTTTCTAAAGGCTGAAATGCTAATTTGGTGGACTGTGAATGCTAAACCTATCTTTGAAACATCCAGCTATTCAAAAAAAAAGGTAGTTTTCTACCTAGTTGAAAAGAGTTAAAGGCATATATTAGTAGGGAAATGGGTTGTTTTTAAAAAAATATGATCTGCATTTTGTGGACATTTATTTTCCCAAACTGTCAAATTGAATCCAGTGTTACTCCATCCACTCCAACTCTTCCCAGTCACAGAAATGTACTGCTCATCATTGGAGTAATAAATTAATCAGTCAAAGGTGCAGGGATTTGTAAACCAAAGAACACAAACTGAGTCAAACTCTGGAGACAAAATACTGTACATGTTAAAGGACCAGTGTGTAGGATTTGGGGGGATCTGTTGGCAGATATGCAATATAACAATTATTATTCTGTTTTCATTGATGTACCATCACCTGAAACTAATAATCATTGTGTTTTCATTAGCCAACAATGGACCCTTCATATCTGTGTGTGGAGCGAATCCTTGTCCTTAAAGGTATAGGGTTCGTTTAAAAAAAGTGAGCTCCAGACCAGAGCTAGACTGACATGGCGGACATCAAACTTAATATGAACAGCTGGTAAAATAAACAAAGTGACAATGTACACTACCGGTCAAAAGTTTTAGAACACCAACATTTTTCCAGTTTTTTATTGAAATTCAAGCAGTTCAAGTCCAATGAACAGCTTGAAAGGGTACAAAGGTAAGTGGTGAACTGCCAGAGGTAAATAAAAAAAGGTAAGCTTAACCAAAACTGAAAAATAATGTACATTTCAGAATTATACAAGTAGGCCTTTTTCAGGGAACAAGAAATGGGTTAACAACTTAAAGCAGTTCTGCAGCAACAGAGGTTGATCAAGCCTTGAAAGTACCAATTCCTACAGGTGTCCCAACTTTTCTTGATCACTTACAACCTACAAGTTGCTCCACATTTAAGGGAACTTCTGCAACAGAGTTGGGAAGAACTTTCTGAAGAATATTTGATTTCCATTGAGTGTTCAGCTGTTCTATCTGTTAAGGTGCTACTTCCATGAGTCAACAGTTTAGAATACATTTTCCTTTCTAAACTCATTCTATGATTTATTTTATAACTTCAATTGTTTATTTGTTATATGCATTAATTCAGAGTACACTGAGACATTAAACTGCATCATTTTCAATACAATTCTGGAAAAGTTGGAGTGTTCTAAAACTTTTGGTTTGGTTTAGGTACTTGAAAAGTGCTTGAATTTTACTCTCCAAAGGCTGTGCAAATCCTGACAGTCACCCAGAATGGCAAAACAAACTCCAAAGAGGGCCTTGAACATTGTTTGAAGACCACTGTAGGTTCTCTAATACTTGGAAAGGGATCCTACACACTGCTCCTTTTGAATATTACAGACTCTTGTGATAAATTGTGTCAGATAAAAGCTTGTCAGACACTTCGTGTGGATATGGATTCATATCTCTGCTCAAACCAGCATTTTGAAAAACAGCACTGTTTATATTCAGGGCATTTACATTTACATTTGTTCTGTCGTTCAGGAAAAACACACTGGATGGCCGAAGCTTACACAGCTGTTTTTTTTCCTTTCTTTGTTTCTCTTGCACCCACAAGGCTTCTTTCACCAGCTGATGTGAAAATTGTAAAGGTCATCATTGAAGACAGTTTTTACCGAAAGAAAAAAAAAGGTTTACTGTGGTTTCCCTTTTTCAGGAGTTTTTGCTGTTGACAATCTTAAGTGTTGAGGAAAAAATCCCTCAGGTTACTCAACACACTCTGGCAGGACACACAACAGGCAGACTCTCTTTAACTGCTTTAATCACTCAGAGGTAATTGCAGGAAACCACTTTCCCTTTGTAAAACGTTCCTTTTGGTGTCACACACCTATTGATAGGCCATGGTATTATTTCAATTGTTTTGTGTGTGTTTATGTTTATATTTGTGTGTTTTCTTGAAAGAAAACAAATGTCTGATTTAACAGTTTTGAGCAGGTGGCTCTTCCAAAAATGTACCTTTTCTTGTTATTTGGTTTTGTGCTTGAGACTTTTTTTCCATTCTTGTTGTCTACAAATAAAACAATACCCATCACATAATCAAGTCTCTGTATTTATGACCAAACTAGGAAAAATGCAGATATAGCCAAATTTAAAAAGATTATACACTGCAATATCATTTTAATCAAGATGCAACTGAGCTGTTTGTTGTAACGGTCTCAAATTAGCTTTTAGTCATGTAGGCATTGTTTTTCATGCACTGGTCAATTTTGAGGTTTTGGGCTATTTTTCTCCGATTACATGTCAGAATAGTGGAAAGAAAACATCTAAAACCGATATTCAGGTGTAAACTTTACTATTTTGAATTAATTTACATCTGTAGATTTCTCCTAAATTCACTAATTGCAATTTGTATTATGTGTTTTACATGTTCTATATCGTTGTGGCTATGAATTAGTCAATATTTTGTCTTCAAATAGTCCTTTTCATTAGGAATGTATGAAATCTTTAAAGATCGTTTTCTCAAAGTAAGTTTTTTTTTCTCATGCTGTCAGCCATAAATCATAACTTCAGCTCCACTTATAGACATCAAACTTACCAGTTTTATTCCTATACTAACTATATTCTGAAGGTTTTTACAGAGGGTTTTTTCTATATCTTTCATACCCTGATTTATAGAACATTTTGTTCCTAAAACATGACAAATATTGATAATATTTTCTGATTCATAAAAATTATAACAGGAGGCATCCCAATCCCCTTCAGTAAAATAACTTTGAATCTAATATACTGTATCAATAAAATAAAATAACTTTGAAATTTGCTGTACGCAATGTTCAGATTTCTGTCCTGGATATATATGCAAATTGGAGCAATTTTTTTTTTTTTGATTATTTTTTTTATTTTAGCCGAAACTTGTCAGGTACAAGAAACTATTTTGCTATATTGGCCTTGTATAGAGAAACAGTGTAAAAAGTATATCAGTAGGCCTAATGAACCTCTTCAAGATATGGAGCAAATTAAATTATTTCCTGCCTAATTTGCATATCTAAACACAATTTTAGAAAACTTGTAATGCAAAAAAATATTGTCTTAATGTAAATAAAAAACTAGGGAAGTTTTATGGTGATGTATGGGATTTAGAAAATATCTCCATTGTCTCCCATTAGAGACAGTTATTTTTTCTAGTATTTATAAAACTGACAGCATGGACATGGTTTGACAACATGTCAATATAATATTGTATGGTATAATATTGTTCTTACTGAAGAATTTTAAAATGTGTGTCTTTGGCGCCATCTAGTGACATTGTCAAAAAATGGCATGAAGTCAGTGTAACATTGTGTTCCCTTAACGATGCAGGAGCAAACACTTTTTCAAATAGAAGAGATGGAAAGAAATCTGCTGGCTTATCTCTCATATGAAAGTGCAGCTGTTCAAATAAATCTATCTGAGACACCCTGAGTCTTCTGGACTCACATTAACAGAATGTGTCCTAGTTCTTCAAAGATCCAGCTTTCAGTTAAATGTAGTAGCTCCGGTATCTTCCTATAAACTCAAAACAACGTGTATAAACTTCATGATGTCCAAAATGCTCTTGAATGACCAAATATTAGTGTCATTGAAAGTGACCTAGTCCTGCAACCTTGAGGACACTGAGGTCGTGTCCTCTGTACATGCTCCTGCACCCATGGGTGCTGGAAACCCTTGAAAACACTTCAACCCATAAGAACCCACGGTGACACCCATGTAACAAACACTTTAAATATTCTAGAACAGGGGTCTCAAACTCAAATTACTTGGGGGCCGCTGGAGGCAGTATCAAAATGACCAAAAAATCTAAATTACTTAAAAAAGACAGACAAAATGACTTAAAAAGACACAAAATGACCAAAAAAACACAAAATTACTAAAAAAAAGGACACAAAATGACAGGAAAAAACTAAATTACTTAAAAAAGACACAAAAAAGACACAAAATTACTAAAAAAGAGACACAAAATGACCAAAAAAGACACAAAATTACAGAAAAAACACTAAATTACTTAAAAAAGACACAAAATGACCAAAAAAAAGACACAAAATTACTGAAAAAACACTAAATTACTTAAAAAAGACACAAAAACCCCACAAAATTACTAAAAAAAAGACACAGAATTACCAAAAAAACCCACATCATGAATATGTTCTGCGTGGTTCACTTGGTCTGTGATATATCCCCCATAACTTTCCTTTATGGATAACTGGGTCTGGGTTCTCATGGGTTAAGGTTATATACAATGCAAAGTCTAATTACAAGCAGGTGAAACATTTTGAATCATGAAACTTTGTTGTGTTTTACTGTAATTTGTCGCCCTTCTTTAGCATGCTTTCATGAAGCATAATTTGGGGTTTCTAGAACACAGTATCATAATTTAATCTGATGAAGTGAAATAATCAGTATACCATATTAACTACATGTAAATATGTAATCACAGCTGTTAGGTGCTAACACCACAGCTGTTAGGTGCTGGAAAAGTGCACCATGAAAATGCTGAAAGTTCTTGAATTTGACTTTGGAAAAGGTGTAGGACACCTGTCTGTATGGTTTTTCTGGGGATTTTATGGACATTAGGGGGAGTTTATGTGCAAAAATCCCCAAAACCTGCCCACAGCGGTTATATAACAAGTTAATTCCACTATGTTTAGACCATAACTGTATAAATGTTTAGACTGAATCCAGCCTATATATTTGACTGGTTTGGAGCCAACAAAAATTGAGATAATAGCTGTGCATTTTTATATCAGTGTCTTTTGATATGTAACTTTGAGGAATATAAACATGTCTTGGCCTGAATGAAATGTACTCTGAAGTATGAAAATAATAATAATAATAATAATAATAATACATTAAATTTATATAGCGCTTTTAAAGGTACTCAAAGTCGCTTAAAATGCAATTTAAATCAGGAATTTTAGGATCCATGAAGTAAACACACATAAGGAACTGATCAAGCATGTAAGGAAGCCTACTTAGAGTCCTATTATTATGGCACAATGTCCATTCATTATTATTAATTAACACTTTAATAGCTTCACAATTTACCTAGGTCACAAAACCCCCATTATATCCAAATACAACCTACATTAGATAAAATAATTATTGATGGTTGAATATTAGAGGTTCTGGAGGGGACATTGCATGTCGAACAACAATGGATTAAACATCAATCATCCGATTTTTTTGTTTTGGTTGGATTTGTTTTGATTCGTCTCGCATGCGTCATTTTAGCCCCTTTGATTTTTAAAGCTGTTACAATTGTTGTCACGGGCCCAGCGTTTAGGTTTCAGCTGATCTCACATTCCTGCACGCAGCCATTATGGTTGTTACATCCAGAGCGCCTCAGGTTACAGCAGCGGACAGGGAGCCCAGACCCCGTAGTCAAGCACGGGGACACAGTCACATAGCACGAGAGAGCACAATATGGGTGAGTACCCACAAGTCTGCAAAGATAAAAATACTATCACAAAACCAGATGGTTGGGACCCTACATAACTTACTATAAACAGTATGTTGTAACCAATGCATGAAGTCTACTAGCACATTAACAATTTAAATATCTAAATAGGTCCTGTATTTATTTTATTGTAAACACATTATTATTATTATTATTATTAGGGACCGAGCACTAACGTTGCGAGGACCCTATTGAAATTGGTCCGTTTATTATTATTTTTCTGGCAAATGAATCGCTTATTTGGGGGCTTTATCATATTCAAAAACTCACCATTTTTGGAATATAATTATTATTATTATTATTATTATTATTATTATTATTATTATTATTATTATTATTATTAGTATGAGTATTATTATTGTTCTTCTTCTTCTTCTTGTTATTATTATTATTATTATTATTATTATTATTAGGGACCGAGCACTAACGTTGCGAGGACCCTATTGAAATTGGTCCGTTTATTATTATTTTTCTGGCAAATGAATCGCTTATTTGGGGGCTTTATCATATTCAAAAACTCACCATTTTTGGAATATAATAATAATAATAATAATAATAATAATAATAATTATTATTATTATTATTAGTATGAGTATTATTGTTCTTCTTCTTCTTCTTGTTATTATTATTATTATTTTAAACAGACATACCTCCGCTTGTTTGTGTTAGATTTATTTAGAATATGGTCTGACCTCTCAAACTTCTCCGCTATTATAAAATACGTAAAGGCAGGTACTGTTGCTTTATGGCATCATGGGAATAGTAGTCCCTATAGTCCGCATTCGGGTGTACAGGATGCGTCGACTGCGTTGGCACTACTACATTACCCAGAAGGCTACGCGCTCTCATACGTCAACTGCAATCACGGTTGTATCTCCAACATGGCGTCGCTGGGAAGGAGGCGCGGTGTCCCAGTAAGCAGGGAGAGGTCAGTTACTCCACATCTTAGCTATTAAACCAAAATGTTTTAATGTGATTCATCGTTTTGTCGATGTTGCCATTCATAATAATAATTCACATGCGTAAGGTTTGGGAGTTAAAGTGAAATGCCAACGCGACAAGTCGGAATTTTATCCCAGGGTTAGCTAACGTTAGCGGGCTAACGTGTAACAGCTAGCTAACGTTAGCAGGGAAACAAACTAGCTGCTCATGTGATGTTTTGGTTATTTCACAGCAGTCGATTAACCGTGGGAAAAGTTGAGTTTTTACCGTCCGTGGGTGCGGACGCTGGTGTTTTATTCCTCCTCTCACATGCTCCACAGCTGCGGCAGAGCTAACAGTGCTGTCCGCTGTGTTTGTCGACCTGTTTTAAAGTAAAACGGTCCTCAACTTAGCCTGCCAGTCCTGCAACTTTTTACCATGCGAGCCACTTAGCTAGCTAACCAAGGCTCAGGTACACTGTGTCCCCTGCTTTGTCATCCTCACATGCTTTTCGCTCGAATCCAATACTATTTTTTGCAAATGTCCCTTTGAAGCCAAGAAGAGCCTGATATCTATCAGGGTGTCAACATGTACTGAAAGGCCTCGGGAGTGTTGACATTGATCCATTCATAATGTGCTTGTCATATTCAAAGATAATTAATAAACAACCGGGAAAATGTCTAATATTACAGAAATATTAGTAGATCAATCAACTGAAAATAATCAGTATACCATATGAACTATATGTAATGTCTAATATTACAGAAATATTAGTAGATCAATCAACTGAAAATAATCAGTATACCATATGAACTATATGTAATGTCTAATATTACAGAAATATTAGTAGATCAATCAACTGAAAATAATCAGTATACCATATGAACTATATGTAAATATGTAATTTACCACAGCTGTTAGGTGCTGGAAAAGTGCACCATGAAAATGCTGAAAGTTCTTGAATTTGACTTTGGAAAAGGTGTAGGACACCTGTCTGTATGGTTTTTCTGGGGATTTTATGGACATTAGGGGGAGTTTATGTGCAAAAATTTCAAAAACCTGCCCACAACGGTTATATAACAAGTTAATTCCACTATGTTTAGACCATAACTGTATAAATGTTTAGACTGAATCCAGCCTATATAAGATAATTAATAAACAACCGGGAAAATGTCTAATATTACAGAAATATTAGTAGATCAAGAGGCTTAGAGGTTAGGAATCGGGCTTGTAACTGGAGAGTCGCTGGTTCGAATCCCGGTATTGACAGGTCTAGGACTGAAGTGCCCTTGAGCAAGGCACCTAACCCCCCCCCCTCCACAGCTCCCCGGGCGCAGTAATGTGCTGCCCACTGCTCCTTGCATGGTGTGTTCACTTGTGTGTAAAAAAAAAAAGGATGGGTTAAATTCAGAGGTTGAATTTCCCCATTGTGGGATTAATAAAGTACTCTTAATTAACGCTTGCTATATATTTCTCAAGATTAAATGTAAAACAGTTGTTGGTTATAGATTCACAACTTTTGTCATTTCATATTTCACACTTTTAATGTCACTCAGACACTGTTTTATTGACAGCATTTAGGTTCAGGAAAAAAAGTTAATTTCATGAACTGATGTGAACTGAATATAAAACTAAATTACTTTTGCAATCCAAGTGTACACATTCGAAATAATTGATGTCCAAATGGTCAGTTATGTCTGTATATTATATTGGACGCATTCAAGAATTCAAATTGAAGTTGGCTTTTTGATGCTTTAAAAATGTGCTCAAACTCACTCACACAATACTATTTCCTGGAGATCATAGACATCAACGTTTCATTGAATGTACCATTTTAACTAAATGCTGTAAAGTTATTGGTCATGGGGATTGTAACTGCATGGTCAGTACAGGGTGTAAAACATTAACATTAAATTGTACTTCCAGTTCTTTCCGGTTTGTTATTTTCTGTCAAATGTTCTTGAACCCCCTTTGATCAATGACCACTATGGTAATTTTTTTTTTCAAGCCCATATCCAGTATTTATTTCTATTGTCAAATAAAATCCAACAATGAGTCACTAATTCTACATCAACATTTTCCAATAGAAGGTAACATGTATGCCCTTATATGTCATTTGCATGTTACAAATGACATCTTAGTTACTCTCTCTCTCTATATATATATATAGTTACTATATATTTATATATATATATATATATATTAGTTTTGGAAAAGGATTTGGGAAAAAATAACCAGATGGAAATATATTATTCCGAGCTATTCTACACAACTTGTATTCAAACAAAATTTTCCATGATAAATGGTCAGCTTGGTGTACAAATGTAGGCAACCGTTTTTTGATGTATTGAGCCTGTTTCTCTACTTTCTATCCTTTCTCTCACTGTTCCTTGCTGGTTTTTCTGTTTTTGAACAGGGGAGTGATGGCGGCGACAGATTGCTACATTGTGCACGAGATCTACAACGGGGAGAATGCGCAGGACCAGTTTGAATATGAGCTGGAGCAGGCACTGGAGGCCCAGTATAAATACATTGTCATTGAGCCCACACGCATCGGAGATGAAACGGCCCGTTGGATTGCCGTGGGCAACTGCCTGCACAAGACGGCCGTGTTGTCAGGCGCCGCTTGCCTCCTGACGCCACTTTCACTGCCTGTTGAATACTCGCGCTATGTGGCGTTGCCCGCTGGGGCCCTCAGCGTGGCGTGCGCCGCCCTCTACGGGATTTCATGGCAATTTGACCCCTGCTGCAAGTACCAGGTGGAATACGACAGCCAAAAACTCTCGCGGCTGCCCCTGCATACACTCACCTCCTCGACGCCCGTGGTATTGGTACGCAGGGATGACGTCCACAGAAAGAGACTCCATAATACGATAGCACTGGCTGCCCTGGCGTATTGCGCCAAGAAGATCTACGAACTCTATGCGGTATGAGTGCACTCTGAAGAGGGTTTAAGAACCAAGAGAAAAAAGGAAAAAACAAACAAAAAAACGGAACCTATCCACCCCCAGATGTAAGAAAAGTGGAAGTCTTGATCAGGCCCAGCAGTTAGCTCCACACGTGGTGGGTGCTTCCATTTTGAACTTTGATCAGAGGGATATAGTTAAAACTAGAAGGAATTGTTTTTTCCCTTACCTTTTTCTTTACTTCTATGTGACATCAACAGCACACGTATCTCCGTAGTACCCTTGCGCCTCCTCCCCGCGCCCTCCACCTGCATCCTTGACACACAAGCAAGTGCACAAGGGTACGGCAGCGGTTCATCTGAATTGAATTGTATTGCAGTTGAAACGGACCGACATGTTTTGAGTACCGAGCTCTTTCCCCCTTTCCCTCGTAGTTTTACTGTACCCCTTTCTTGCTGATCAGTACATCACCCTTTCATTAAACATTAGGATATTTCAAACTAACTTTTCTGTACTTTATTTTACTTTTTTCATTAAATGAATTCTACATGATGTCCAGAAAAGAGCAAATAGCTGCAACTTATTTGAGATTGTGTCTTGTTCATGTAGATATTCTTGTTTAAAAGAGTGCAAAAAAAAAGATCTTATGTGACTATGATGTGGCTCAATGTCCTCTTTGGAAACAAAAAGCAAACACTAACTTTTGAAAAGTCACATTTCACTCGTGCTTTTAATAATGTATATTACATTGACATCAACCCCTCATAAATGAAATGAAAATATAAACTGATTTGACACCATTGCACAGCAAATTATAAATTCATACTTTATTGTATATACTTATTCAGTGGTGCTTGTTATGAGTTGCTGACTAGATGAGCAGTTTTAAACTTTGGGATCCAAGGAGGGGGTAAAAGTATGAGCTGTGATGTACAAGAGACTTGCAACAATTGAGCTCAGGTGTGGATTTGCTGAATATTAAGAGTGATCGTATTCTTTTAAGGGCCACATTAAAAATACATTTTATTTAAATGTCCTCTACAAGCAGAATAAGGATTGTCGACTTTACCAGCAGGATTGGAGCAAATTAAAACCTGTTCATAAAAAGTCCTCTTAAAGAATTTTGTGTAAATCCCTCAAAGGTCCATCAAACAATGTATCAAATAAATTGTAAATTACTTCACGGTTTGAAAACTGGTGGTGTTTCAGTAAGTAGTGTGATCACATTATGTCAACAGACAGCTGAGATTGGTAGCATCTATCATAAACATTTTAAAGTCTTGCTTTTGATTTACAATAGTGTGTCAAAAATTCTGAAATGAACAGGGACTCTATAATGTGTATTTCACTCATTTAAAAGGACTTCAGCTGTTCATGTAGCTGTTGACACTGGTAGTTGTGTTCTTATTGTCGTATGGTGTGCTGGGGCTTAAAATATGATGCTTTTGTTTTGATTATTAAACTCAGTAAATGGTGCTTACATAGGGAAACCTTAAGATTCTTTATAAATGTGAACAGTGAAACTGAAGCTGCACCTCAGAAAAAAGACGGACGGACACAGGCTTTCAGTTTTAACCTGGAGAAGATTCACTTTGCAAACTTTGCAGCTGAAAGAATAAATCTAAAACCTTCCAAAAATAATTCCACTCCCCGTACATTTATGTTTATGTGGTGAGCAGACCTGAAGCAGAAGGATGAGTGCTCAGAAAATGGCCTGACACAAACTCATTAGTTTACTGATTTGTGGCCAGAGCAAGCTAATTATCTGTCAGCTGACAGGCCTGAGAGGCTGCTTGATGTAGCGTCTGCATGTTGACCGTTTGAAGGCAGCACTGCTGGCTCTGCTGATAAAAGGATGTCCTAGACACAAGGTTATTATAGTTAACGAGAAATAACGAAAACTAGAATTGAAAAAACATTTTCGTTAACTGAAATAAAAATAAGCACGAAAGTTTTTAAAAAACGATAACTAACTGAAACTGTATTTTGTGGTTACAAAACTAACTAAACTTGGTTGATATGAAATCTATTTCATCTATCTGGTTTTATGACTTAATAAACTTATTGGGGCCGAGATGGATAAGACAAAGAAAATAAAGGAAACATTTATTGTGACCTTATTGAATCTGGCACCCAACAAATACCCCATTACAAAACAACTACAACTAATAAAAACTAAACTAAAACTAAGCATTTTCCAAAAAATAAAACTAATCAAAAATAGCAAAATCACTCTAAAAACTAACTAAAACTAACTGAATATAAAAACAAAAATTGACAAAATTAAAACTAAAACGAATGACAAATCCAAAACTATTATAACCTTGCCTAGACATCATAAAATACAAGTATTCCTCTGACAGTTGTCATCAGAACTAGGACATTCTCCAGTTGTTACCCAGAATTTGTTTCTTTATTACTTATTAGCCAAAGAAAAAAATCTGTTTCTCTTAATATGCAGAGTTTCTTACCCTTCTAAGCCAAGGACCCCTGAGAGAATATACCAGGGACTCTGTCTTGTATGTCCCTTGGAACAATTTGATATACTCTAATTTAAAATACAACTTCTATAGTCTTAGTTATGTGATGAACAGCATTAGATAAATGTATTAGAAATATATTATAAACATATTTGCAGATATTACAGTTCTATAGGTATACTTTTGTTAGATGAGGGTGTAATAAGAACTATTATAGATTATTAAAAATGTAAATATGTGTTGAACTCTGATACCCGAAAAATAAATGTAAGTAGTGTTGACTAAAATAAATGAATCTAAAAACTTTTCAGGACCTCCTAGCAGAGGGCCTCGGACTCATGGGGCTCCCTGGGCTCCACTTTTAGACTTACTGTAGACCAGTAGTTCTCAACCTTTTTGAGTCGCGACCCCCAATTTAACATGCATGTTGTCTGCGACCCCCACTCACTGAACAGAATTTCACATGCACAGTTCAGATTAAAAAAAAAGACACAAAATGACCCAAAAATACATAAAATTAAACAAAAAAGGACTCAAATTGACCACAAAAAGACACAAATTGACCACAAAATGACCAAAAAAAAGACACAAAATTACCAAAAAAGACACAAACTGACCACAAAAGGATAAAAAAAGACACAAAATGACCCAAAAATACATGAAATTAAACAAAAAAGGACTCAAATTGACCACAAAATGACCACAAAAAGACACAAATTGACCAAAAAAGACGCAAAATGACAAAAAAAAGACAGAATTACCAAAAAAGACACAAACTGACCACAAAAGGATAAAAAAAAGACACAAAATGACCAAAAAAAAAGACACAAATTGACCAAAAAAGACACAAAATGACCAAAAAAAGACAGAATTACCAAAAAAGACACAGACTGACCACAAAAGGATAAAAAAAGACACAAAATGACCAAAAAAAGACACAAAATGACAAAAAAAGGCATTAAATGACCAAAGGACTAAAACACATGAACATTTTAACACAGAGCTGATTTCCAAAATGATTTGGCGACCCCCGAAAATCATCTCGCGACCCCAATTAGGGTCGGGACCCCAAGGTTGAGGTTAGCTGCTGTAGACTATCTGTATATCCAAAGACTCACTCACAGACAGCTGATTGTTTGCAGTGATGGAGGGTGTTCACTTACTAAAAATACATTCACAAATACTTTAACTAGATCCGGTTATCAAAATCTTCTGGGTTAGAAATAAAGTATGATAGGATTATGTGGCTGCTTATGATCTGCTGGACAAAAAATTATGTTTAGCAGACAGAAATGGGACCTTGAGGTACTAGTGTACCAAACTTCAACTCCCACAATGCCTCGCGGGAACACCCGGTAGCCCCTGAAGACTACGTCAGACGAACCCGGAAGTGGTGTACCGACTTTCATGCTCACGCTCTATGCTCACGCTGGTGCTTTGAATAGCAGGACAACAACTGAGGTGAGCTACTGTATAATTGTATAACGACTCACTAACACAGCAGCTAGTTCATCTTTGTTTACAATGTGGAAGTTAGCTAACGTTAGCATTAGCTCTACTAGCCTTTTATCCGTTAGCTAGCCTGCACTGCCAGGCTGGTTGACTTTTTCTCTTCTGTGAGTGTTTTGCAGTGGTGGAAAGTAACTAAGTACATTTACTCAAGTACTGTACTTAAGTACAATTTTGAGGTACTTGTACTTTACTTGAGTGTTTCTATTTTCTCTAAATATATGTACTACTCCACTACATTTTGAGGCAAATATTGTGCTTTTTACTCCACTACATTTAGCTGACAGCTTTAGTTACTTTTCAGGTCGAGATTCAACATAAAACATATGATCAATTTAAGGTGATTAGACTTTTTTTATTTTATTAAATCTTATAACAGTATATTAAGTACTTAAATGAGCCATATCTTTACAGAATTAAAACCCGGCCTGCTTACATAAAATCATCAATACAAATAATGTAATAATATATTTAGAATATATAAAACAATCTGAGTGGGTCCATTCGGCATAACAAGTACTTTTACTTTTGATACTTTAAGTACATTTTGATGCTGATACTTTTTTACTTTTACTTCAGTAAGTTTTGAATGCAGGACTTTTACTTGTAGTGGAGTAATTTCATAGTGTTGTATTAGTACTTTTACTTAAGTACGGGATCTGAATACTTCTTCCACCACTGGTGTTTTGTTCTAACATTTCACCTGCTTTCTATTGTGTGGACAAGTGGACAGTATCACCATTGTTAATACATCAAATATGCTGAACTAAATGTGCAAATTCATGCATTAAATTAGCAAACGTTTTTAAAACACATACTATGATTTTAGTTTCAGTTGTTCAAGTGATTTCAAAAAGAGCTGATTTTTTCTTATACATGTGCAGAGTTTGCAGCATGGGGCCCTAAAATATAGTCAAATCAGAGGATATAATCTTGGAAATGTGTGGTGTAAATATAAAGTTCATGTCCTTGAGTCACTGTGTTCACAATCAGGAAAATGTACAGCTGCAAGAAGAGACAGAAGGAGGGATACTGTACACAAAGTACATTTACTCAAGTACTCTACTTAAGTACAATTTTGACTTACTTGTACTTTACTTAAGTATTTCCATTTTATGTAACTTTATACTTCTACTCCACTACATTTTAGAGGCAAATATTGTACTTTTTACTCCACTACATTTAGCTGACAGCTTTAGTTACTTTACCGGTCGAGATTTAACATAAAAAAATACATTTAAAGTGATTTGACTTGTTGTTTTTTAATTAAACCTTGTAACAGTATATTAAATAGTTAAAACGATCCCTAACTTGATCAAATTACATTTGATTACTTGTGCTGCTTACATAAATACATCATAATATTAATCCAATAATATACTTGATATATATAAAACACTCTGAGTGGGTCCATTCTGCATAACGTGTACTTTTATTTTTGATACTTTAAGTACATTTTGATGCTGATAATTTTTTACTTTTTCTTCAGTAAGTTTTGAATGCAGGACTTTTACTTGTAGTGGAGTAATTTCACAGTGTGGTAGTAGTACTTTTACTTAAGTAAGAGATCTGAATATTTCTCCCACCACTGCATAGGATATATATATTCAAACTCTACATACTGTTTATTTCCAGTGTATCATTTTAAATGTTAAAATTACCTAAAATCAGCATGGATTAAGGGAAATTACATTATTAAAATGTCTTTCTGCTCGCTATGGTACGAGGGGACTACTTCACGTTGGGTTTCCTTCTGTAAAAGAAAGTTGTGATGCTCAAAAGTTTGATCATTCCACCTGAGTGAATGCTTGTGCTCATTATGTGGTAGTACTTGTCACTGTTGCCATGCAGGTTGTTTGTGCTGTGCTTTGGAGACTGGACAAGTGGAGGGGCTTAACTAAATGCACCGGACATTAAAACATTCCCGATCCCTTGGCACGGGGCTGGAGAGCTTACAGAACACACATGTCAAGGTCACTCTGTGGCTTGTTTAAAGTGTTTTTTGGGGTTGTTATTCATGTTTCAAAATCCAAATTTGGCATTGGTTTATGAACCAAAGACTTCCACAGGATCAAGGAATCTTTTTTATTATGAAATGTATTTGATTGTGTATATGGGTGGTTGACCTGACGCTCAACTTTTGTGTTCCCAGTGACAAATATTACTAAAATTTGACAATATTTCATTAAAATTAATGTTTTAATATGCAGTTCATTCTTCTACATCTAATCCATCTGCAAACATCGTTCTTCAACTATGCAAATATTCTGTTTTGAACATGACATTTGTCCACCGGTGCAACTGTCCTAGGTAGCATTACTTATCTTAAAACAACTGTAATTTAATGAAAAATTAATCCAAATACATTAAAATACTTGAATGCATGTCATACGAGTGTTTACTTAATGAATCTAGAGGATATAAGTGTTAAGGTCCCTATGTAGAGTTATTATGACACATTACATTTTGTCCTCCTGGAGCAACGCCATTATGTCGATATAAAACAGGCATTAATGTGACCACCCCGTTACTGAGAGGGGTCCTTCCAGAACCAGGAAGGACAGAAGAATCTCTGGACACAAGATCACTTCTGTCTCA
The DNA here is from genome assembly GCF_030273125.1 of Centropristis striata. Lineage (NCBI taxonomy): Eukaryota > Metazoa > Chordata > Actinopteri > Perciformes > Serranidae > Centropristis > Centropristis striata. Next base: position 2,832,632 of record NC_081529.1, read on the forward strand.
AATATTTTCATAATATTACTATTCCCATGCAGTGTTGGAACTGGTCGTCTTAAGGTAGTCCTTTGGTACAACACAGTTTAAGTATTGATCTGAATATTTTTATCAATTTACATTGATTGATCATTGAAAATAATGTAAATTGATAAAAATATTCATGACTAATATGCCTTGGGATTATCTATCTTATCTGTCCAACATTCTCTGAATTAAATAATGACATTCTTTATTTTGTTGCACCGGTGGACACATTTTAGGACTACCACACCAAAAAGTGAATAATATGCTAAATATATGAAGAATTAGAAATGGACACATTCAGTTTTGAATTATTCACATATAAGGGAATATAATTGTATGTCATTTGACATATATTTTTTGAATTATTCTGTTTTTCACTTTTCACGTCAACCACCCATATACTATTAGTTTTATATGAAACGTGATACAACTTGTATCATATAAAACAAGTTGCCAGTGTCATGTCTTGAAATTGATTACCTAGTCTGAAGTTTAGCTAACTCTACATTAAACTGCTAATAGTAGATGAACGAATAAAATATTTATTATTATTGATAGATCACAGAAGTCCTATTGCTTGGTATGAAATGAAGTCAGTGTTTTGAATATTAGCAGTGGTGCTTCATTTGACATCTGACAGAGGATTTATTGGGTGAAAATGTTTTGCCTTAAACAGACTTTTGGACTCTGTACAAGAGCAGTGGATTTAAATATTGGAATATTGGAAAAAAACTCTTCCTAACTCCTCCTCCTTCCTTCTGCAATAAGACTAAATAACTCATCTCCCTCTGCCAGAGCCAACATTACTGAAATGCACTAAATCTACGCACGACACTTTGCTATGTTATTAATATTATTACTACTACTGTTATTATATATATATATATATATATATATATATATATATATATATATATATATATATTATTATATATACTGTTGCTGACATTACTATTATTATTATTACTATATACTGTAATATACTGCTAATATTATTATACCGGCCTTATTTATTATTATTATTACCATTACTATTATTATATATTTATATATTATATATATATTATTTTATTTATAATTATTCATAATTATTTTATTTTATTTTATATTGTTACTATTTATTTATTATTACATATTATATAATATATACTGTACTATTATTATTATTATATACCGTCTAGTCACTATAGCATTGTTGCATCATATCACCAGTATAATTATCATCATCTTGCCAACCATCCTACCAACTGATGTTCTTTTTTTTAACTTCTTAAGTGTCTTTGTTCTATTCTGTGTTTTTTTCTATTGTTGTTTTTATTTATGCTACCTCAGTATCTTATTCTATTGTATTTTATTGTACTTGAATACCGGACTGCTGTGAGAACCGAATTTCCCTTCGGGGATGAATAAAGTAATCTGTCTGTCTATCTATCTATCTATCTATCTATCTATCTATCTATCTATCTATCTATCTAACTATCTAACTATCTATCTATCTATCTATCTAACTCACTCAATTTTTTAAATCTTGTGTGTGCAGGTAGCTGGTGTGGAGCAGCAGGGTGATTGTCAGACATGGAGCGCATCATGGGAGGAGGCGTGCTCCAGCTGATTTTAGCGAGTGCGGGGATCTTGCTGCTTTATCGGATCCTCCTCCGCCTCAGACCAGGAGCTGCTCTACAGGACGCTGTGGTGGTCATCACAGGGGCCAGCTCTGGACTGGGGAAAGGTCAACCTCCACATCATTACTTCCTCTTTTCTGCTTACATGTACACTACCAGTCAAAAGTTTTAGAACACCACAATTTTTCCAGTTTTTTAATTGAAATTCAAGCAGTTCAAGTCAAATGAACAGCTTGAAAGGGTACAAAGGTAAGTGGTGAACTGCCAGAGGTAAATAAAAAAAGGTAAGCTTAACCAAAACTGAAAAATAATGTACATTTCAGAATTATACAAGTAGGCCTTTTTCAGGGAACAAGAAATGGATTAACAACTTAACTCTATGGAGTCTTGGGCTATTTTGTCCATTTTTTAATTATTTTCATGTCTTTGTAAGTCATTTTGTGTCTTTTTTTTTTGTCATTTTGTGTCTTTTTTTGGTCATTTTGTGTCTTTTTAGTCCTTTAGTCCAACATAAAATGTGATTTTGAATCCTTTTTTTTGCTTTCAAAACACTATCATGCTCAATAAAGAATTTGTATTTGGTTAACCAAAACTGACAAATAATGTACATTTCAGAATGATACAAAAAGGCCTTTTTCAGGGAACAAGAAATGGGTTAACAACTTAAAGCAGTTCTGCAGCAACGGAGGTTGATCAAGCCTTGAAAGTTGCTAAGTTGCTACCAATTCCTACAGGTGTCCCAACTTTTCTTGATCACTTACAACCTACAAGTTGCTCCACATTTAAGGGAACTTCTGCAACAGAGGTGCTACTTCAATGAGTCAAAAGTTTAGAATACATTTTCCTTTCTAAATTGATTCTACGATTTATTTTTTTTAACTTCAATTGTTTATTTGTTATATGCATTAATTTCAGAGTACACTGAGACATTAAACTGCATCATTTTCAATAAAATTCTGGAAAAGTTGGAGTGTTCTAAAACTTTTGACCAGTAGTGTAGATCTTTTCTGCGAAATTCCTGCCTTGGTTTGATATTTCCCATGAACAAGAGGTGTGTATTTTTTTTTTTGGTTGTAGAGTGTGCACGGGTTTTCCATGCTGCAGGTGCACGGCTTGTGCTGTGTGGACGAGATGCAGGCCGCCTGCAGCAGGTGGTCCAGGAGCTGACAGCAGGTTCAACAGGCTTACAGCGGCAGGTGTGTACACACCAAGGTTATTATAGTTAACGAAAACTAACGAAATAACGAAAACTAGAATTGAAAAAACATTTTCGTTAACTGAAATAAAATAAAAACTAGAGTTTTAAAAAAAAAACGATAACTAACTGAAACTGTATTTTGTGTTTACAAAACTAACTAAAACTAACTAAAATTATAGTGAAAATGTCCTTAGTTTTCGTTTTTGTCAACTTTTTTCATTCATAATTCAGTGTTTCTATTTGAACATGCAACACATGGTGAATATGTTTACTGAGACTGGGATGTTTACACTAGAACCAAAATTCAAAACACCCAGAACTGTAAGAGTTAATAACCTTATTGGGGCTGAGATGATAAACCAAAGGAAATAAAGGCAAAATTTATTATGATCTATTTGAATCTGGCACCCAACACATAGCCCATTACAAAAAAACTAAAACTAAAACTAAAACTAATAAAAACTAAACTAAAACTAAGCATTTTCAAAAAATAAAAACTAAACCAAAACTAGGAAACTCACTCTAAAAACTAACTAAAACTAACTGAATTTGAAAACAAAAATTCACAACGAAATCAAAACTAAAACTAATGAAAAATCCAAAACTATTATAACCTTGGTACACACACACACACACACACACACACACACACACACACACACACACACTCACTTACACCTTGTAGTGTCAGGTTTTGAGACCGTTAAAGCCACTGATGACCTCAGATTTATTTCCCTGATCTGTCTCTAATATCACTATATGACTGTATATCTTCTATTACTCATCACTGTCTCTCAAAATATAAAAACAATTTAAGGTACTTAATGTTAGGATAATGTTTTTTTTTTGTTTTACAAGCTTTCATTATGGACATCGGCCACTAATCTCCATGAAAAGAGAAAACGAGTTTTCTCAACATATCAGCCATTATTGAAGCTCTTAGAATCATATAATTATCTGAAACCGTTTACCAGTTTCTGTCTACCACAAATGTTTATTACTTTATTTTACTTAAATGTATCCCTGTATTTTAACTTGCACTATTTTATGTTTATTTGAATGATTTAGTTTTTTTCCTGTGTAATTTACTTTTTTTGATATAATAATAATAATGCATTTTATTTATACGCGCCTTTCAGGACTCTCAAGGTTACCTTACAATAAACAATTAAAAACAGTAATAATAAACAACAATGAATATATGTATTTAATTGACAATCTTGGGGGAACCGTAGGCTTAGATTGTCATTGATAACAATTGCTTTTGTAGTTTTTGTTGTGAATTTGTTAATTAATAAATGAAAAACGTGATAAATGTTCTGTTTTGTTGTACCACCAGACTTACACTCCCAGCACTGTAATCTTTGACCTGGCTGACACGGACACAGTGGGCAGAGCTGCAGAAGAGATCTTGAAATGTTACGGCCAAGTGGACGTCCTCATCAATAACGCTGGAATAAGTTACCGCGGCAACATACTGGATACCCACATTTCAGTTCAGCGCGATGTTATGGAAACAAATTACTTTGGGCCCATTGCTCTTACTCAAGGTTAGTGAGAATCGCTTTGGTTGCCAGATCTGAGTATTCCTGATGCGGTATATAGATACACAAGGGAGCCAAACCAGAGAGAAGTTATTTAAAGCAGGAGTTCTCAACCTTTTTGAGTCGCGACCCCCAATTTAACATGCATGTTGTCCGCGACCCCCGCTCACTGAACACAATCTCACATGGACTGTTCAGATCACCCAAAAAAGAAACAAAATGACCAAAAAAAGGAAACAAAATGACCAAAAAAGACGCAAATTGACCACAAAATGATCAAAAAAGACCCAAAATGACCCAAAAAAGAAACAAAATTTCCAAAAAGACACAAAATGACTAAAAAAAGACAGAAAATGACCAAAAAAATGTAAACAAAATGACCAAAAAAGACACAAATTGACCACAAAATGATAAAAAAAGACACAAATTGACCACAAAATGATCAAAAAAGACACAAAATGACCCAAAAAAGAAACAAAATTTCCAAAAAGACACAAATTGACCACAAAATGGTAAAAAAAGACACAAAATGACTAAAAAAGACACAAAATGATCAAAAAAAGACACAAAATGACTAAAAAAGACACAAATTGACCACAAAATGATCAAAAAAAGGTACAAAATGACTAAAAAAGACACAAATCGACCACAAAATGATAAAAAAAAGGTACAAAATGACTAAAAAAGACACAAATTGACCACAAAAGGAAACAAAATGACCAAAAAAGACACAAATTGACCACAAAATGATAAAAAAGACACAAAATGACTAAAAAAGACACAAAATTACCACAAAATTATCAAAAAAAGAAACAAATTGACCACAAAATGATCAAAAAAAGGTACAAAATGACTAAAAAAAGACACAAAAAAGACACAAAATGACCAAAAAAGACATTAAGTGACCAAAAAGACTAAAACACATTCACACTTTAACACAGTGGAGACAGAGCTGACTTCCAAAATGATTTGGCGACCCCCAGAAATCATCTCGCGACCCCAATTGGGGTCCCGACCCCAAGGTTGAGAATAGCTGATTTAAAGGATTGTGAATTAAAGTAAGGAAGGGAAGTGGTTGTGGCATAAATATAACTCGGACACTTTCAGATTTCCGTGGAGAGGAAAGCTCAATATTCTACATTATTCTCTCTTTGTTTCTCCCTCCACAGCTCTGCTGCCCTCCATGGTCCGTCGGCGCAGCGGCCATGTTGTTGTAATCAGCAGCGTCCAGGGCAAGATGGCCATCCCGTACAGATCAGCCTGTAAGTCATCTTAACTTATTTAACCCTTTGATGCACAACACTTCTAAAGTATAACATGGGTCAAAAATGACTCATTTATCCAAATTTGTATTAAAATTAAATCACTTAATACTATAATAATAGTAATTTGTTTCAAATAGTTACTTTCCACACTCATATATTTAATATATTTAACGTGTTTATGTATAATTTTGTCACACATACAGTGTATCTTGAAGGTTTTCACAGCGCTTCACTTTTTCCACATTTTTTTTTATGTTTCAGCCTGATTCCAAAATTGATTAAATTCATTTTTCCTTCAAATTATACACACACAATACCCCCATAATGACATTTTTGACCCATGTTGTTTTAGAAGCGTAGTGATACAAAATGGGTTTTTATTCAAAAAGTAAGAAATGAAAAACAAAAAATTAGGATGTATGATAATGAAAAACAAATTGATTGAGGAAAACCTGGAATACTGAATGATGAAATTAATTTATTGCGAAGATATAGAAAATTAAAAACTCAGTCGGGTCACTTTAGACCCATGTTGTGCATCAAAGGGTTAATTAAAGCAAACACAAGAGTTTGATGAATCTGAAGCAGTACTCTGGTTTGTACACACTTTGGTCAGATGCCGCCTCGAAGCACGCCACCCAGGCTTACTTTGACTGTTTACGGGCCGAGGTGGAGCGATACGGGATCCCAGTTACCGTCATCAGTCCCGGGTACATCAGAACCAGCCTGTCGCTCAACGCCGTCACCGGGGACGGCTCCAAGTACGGAGGTGAGGCAGTGAAGTAACAGTGTGACAAATATCCATGTAGATATGAAAAGACATTGAGGGAATACTTCACTCCTAAAATGATCATTTGCATCTTATGATGAGTGGAGCATCCTGTTGTTAAACCTGGAATCCATGAAGTCATCAAGAGTTTTCTCAGTTTTTGTATTCTTTGTTCACTTTGGAGGCATGTGAGAAAAGCAAAGTTTTCTTTGAGAATTTAAGGATACACGGGGGGGATTAAGCTGGTATACAAATGGTCTTTTTAAAGGTGAAGTAGGATAGTGAGATAAAACATAAAAGTAGTCACTGATGTTTCTGTTTTTTTGTTTTTTTGAATCAGTTTTGGATAAAACCACAGCAATGGGTCGGGACCCCAGCGACGTGGCTCAGGCGGTCCTGAAGGCCGTCCGTCACAGGAGCAAAGACGTTGTTTTGGCGGGACCTCTGCCCAATGTGGCCATTTACCTCCGCACTCTGTGGCCGGCACTCTTCTTCAAACTCATGTCGTCTCGCGCTCGCAAGGAGCAGAAACCTAAAGAGGAGTAAAGCAGGAGCAAAAGGCTCACAGAGCATGTTAGAGGCACATGGACCAGAACATGAGAGTGAATGCTTCACATGGAGGCCTGATAGGCAACAAATGCAGCTCTCTAGTTCCAAACGAACCAGAAACCTGTACTGTGTGTTGTAACAGGACCTATGGTGAGTGTTTTTCATTGTTTTGACTAAAATCTATGGTTGACCAGATTAGCAAGGTGTGTTGATCGGCTGTTTCAGACATTAACGTGGCTCTCAAAATCACTGTTTAAACATGAAATGTCTATTACTGACAAAGGGACTCAAAGCTGTGCTGAAAAGCTGTAATGCTGTTTTGCAAATTGACTCCTTGAACATGAATTTGGTAAACAAATAAAAAGCTCAAGCTGTTTTCTGTTTGTAAGCACATTCAATTTGTAATTCTGTCACATTTTGGAAATAATATTTTGCAAGTCAGAGTATGTCTACTGTCCTGTCTGTTTCTGTTGTTCATTTCAACAGCAGAAACAAGTTAACAAGAACATCTTTATCTATCAAATCGCAGGATTTCGTTTCGTTTTGCTGTTTAGCTGAACAGCCTATAATTGTTTGCACCTCTTTATAAGTTTTCCCCTCTCCAATCAACTTTTTAATCAAAGTAAGCTGTTCTTCTGAACAATGTCTTAACGACCCATTTTCCTCAGGCTTTCAAAGAGAAATGCATGTTCAACAAGTGCTGCTTCATCCTTAAATAGAGGCCACCTGATTCACACCTGCTTTTTCACAAAATTGATGACCTCACTGATTGAATGCCACACTGCTATATTTTTGTTAACACACCCCTGTCAACTAATTGCCCAATTGCACAGCCTTAAGATCTGCATATCACTAATGTTGGGTCTTGTTGGTTTTCTGAGAATCTACTGCACCTACTGGTAACTTGTTTGCCATGTAGCAATAAAAAATATACTAAAAACCTGGATTAATCTGGTTAGTCACATTGGACTGCTATTATATCGAACACTACTGTACTTCTATAGTAGCAGTGTCTAAAATATTCTTGAATTATTTCATAGGCCTTGTTAAATTCTCTTATTATAGACATATTATGAAGAACTAAGTTATTTCTCACCATCTTCATAATTTATCATGTGCTCCTGAAGTAATTTTCTCATCCTGTCGACATTAATTTGAGACAATTATTTACTGGAAGTTAACTAAAAGGACAGTTTGTTCCCCTTCATGTTTTAAATCTGTTAGGCTTAATTATTAAAAATGTTTTTATTATTAATAAAAACATTTGATAGTTCTCAAGTTGTGTTCATAGATCTCTCATAGAGTTCAGGCTACCTTAGTATAAACTGGGGCACCATCAGGATCATTTGTTTGCCAATATTTTTTCCGAAACACAAAATCCACTTTTCTTTTTTTTGTTTTGAGGCAGAAATGTTGCTGCATAACAGGAATAACCCTGATAAAACCCAAAGGCTACATACTACCCTTGTAAACATTTGCATTAAAAGTTTTTTTTTTTTTTAAATCAAAAAGTTCACACAATGAACACAAAAAGATGCAGGTTTTTATAACTATCTTTATACACAGAATAAAAACACCTTTTACAAACTGAAAACTTTAAACAGGTTTTTCCTTTTTAGATGTCATCTTATTAAGTTAAACAAAAACAAAAAACACTTTCTGAAATGTTAACAATAAATAATCCAAATAACAATTTACGTTATGTTACAAAAGCGCAGTGAATACTGGAATTGACATTTGTACAAATAAATCCTTCAAAACAAAACAAAAAAAACTTGCCCGATTGAAAGACAAACCTGCTGTTTATTCCTCATTAAGAACCATCTTCATTGTATCTAGTGTGAGAAGATGAAGCCTTTTCACAAATGAATAAACAATAAGAGCTTTTCCACTATAGAGTCGAAGCCCTCAAGGTGCTCGAAGGAGACAAACATTTTAAATCCCATTGGTGGAATGACAACAAGAGCTCTCCTACAATTTACAGTCAGAGATGAAGTTAAACATGTTGATGAGACAAAATGCTCACAATACTGCATATTGATGCTGCTGGTTAATTGAAAAATCATGCATCGTGGTGGTAAAATCACATGGGGAAAGTAAGAGTAGCACTTAAAAGCATCCATTGACCTTTAACATGTTAAGAATCATGTTAACGTTAGCCATAGTGTTTTTTCAGCATCTGGTACATCACTAGTGAATGGAGAGTTAATGTTTTGAGCACAACATCTATAGTGCATTATGAGCGCATTCATAGTGAATTATAATACTCATTATAATCAATCATAATGCATTATGACTGCACTCATAAACACATATAAAGCTTCATGATGCACTATATCAACAGTTATAAATATAGCTTATAATGACTTATAAATCCAAGTGTCTTATGAGTGCTCTTGACTGGTTATAAACTACAGGCTGACTGATGAGGCTTATAATACATTACAACTACTCATACCCCTCTATACACACACCTCAACAATCAGTTGTTATAAGGACTCATAGGATGCCATAAGTATAAATAAATGATCAATGTATGCTTTAAGTAAAGTGAGGTTCATATAGACGCATCTATAATGCAGTATAGCTAGTCATGATGTTTCATTGTTGGCGTTAAGTAATCATGACTAGCTATACTGCATTATAGATGCGTCTATATGAACCTCACTTTACTTAAAGCATACATTGATCATTTATTTATACTTATGGCATCCTATGAGTCCTTATAACAATTGATTGTTGAGGTGTGTGTATAGAGGGGTATGAGTAGTTGTAATGTATTATAAGCCAGTCAGCCTGTAGTTTATAACCAGTCAAGAGCACTCATAAGACACTTGGATTTATAAGTCATTATAAGCTATATTTATAACTGTTGATATAGTGCATCATGAAGCTTTATATGTGTTTATGAGTGCAGTCATAATGCATTATGATTGATTATAATGAGCATTATAATTCACTATGAATGCGCTCATAATGCACTATAGATGTAGTCTTCATAGAAAGTGTTACCGAAGGGTTTACTAGTGATTAAAGAACGACTGCACAACTTATAAAAAAAACGTAATAAGTGGAGCATCCACAATGGCTTTAGTGTTTGATTTCGTTAGATACTTCTGACTGCTCGCACTTGTGGAGCTGAAACGGAGTGTAACACTGCTGGGAACTCTCAATAGTTCCCACGGCATTTGTAATTTCAGTCTGTTCAGTGAAAGTGAACACATGGTTGGTCACATTATGGGTCAAAGGGATAGGTTGGATGTAGGGTTGGATGAGGTACTTATCCAAAATATTATCAACAGTAGGTGGTGGTCAGCAGACAGGCACAAAAGTAAAGAAATGTACTGTCAGCTGCAAAATGTAATTTTTTTTTACCATCTTTGGAAAAAAAAAATCAATATTAATTTAAGTTGAGGCTATATTTCTAATATTTTCAATGCTTTACCTTGTGGTCAGATGGCTAAAATATGTTTTTCTGATGCCCCGCCCACAGCAGCACATTGCTGTGGTTCTGTCAGTGTTTCTGCCTGATTATCTATGTAGTCTAGACGGATTTCAGAATAAAGGCCTTCTATAAGAAGTGAGGAGCATTTATGGGTAGAAGTCGGGAACCGGCCTACCTTACAGATCTCAAGGGTGCTGAGTCCAAAAAAAATGGTTCCCAAGCAAAATTTTGAGTTTTTGACCTTCTAATTTGTATCAAATGGCCACCAAATTGCCCATCTTGCACAGTCATTGGACCATTTCCCCTTAGTTTTTTTGTAAGTAGGCAATCAAAGATGAGGAAATTAAGTTTCTGGATCTATAGTCTAGGGTCAGAGCAAGGATATAGTGGAGGCTCAGTGCCTTTTATATATATATATATATATATATATATATATATGCAAAATACCACTACTAGACTATAGATCTAGAAACTTAATTTCCTCATCTAAAAAACTTGGGGAAAATGGTCCACCGACTGTGCAAGATGGCCAATTTGGCCGCCATTTTGATATGCAAATGAGAGTCAAAAACTCAAAATTTCGCTTGGGAACCATTTTTTTTTATTCAGCACCCTTGAAATAAGTAAAGTAGGCCGGTTCCCGACTTTTACCCATAAATGCTCCTCACTTTCACTTTTTGGACAATTCCATCTAGACTATTGGGACGCTGACAACCATCTACTGTCGGTAACACACTGACTATAGCTAAAGTTCCTCAATAAATCCAAACTATCCCTTCCACTATCTTCTCTGTTCAGTCTTGACTGAAAACACCTCAACTCACTTTTTTGTCTGAAGTAAATAAAAAACGTTATTTACCAGCAAAGTTGAGTTAAAATGCTCTCAACTACTGTGACAAGATAAAAAAAAACAACAACAACAAACAAGTCTGAAGACAGTTGCAATCAGTATTATCATCTCACCATATATTTGAAATGATAACTGCATGAAGCGACTGCCGATGGACACTGAACTGTGATTTCAGCACAAACTTCAAAAGACGTCAACCAAACAAAAGCTGCCATTCTGTATGTGACATATGACCGTTTGATTCCCAACACACATGGCAGGCTATGTTCCTAAAATGCAAACCAAATAAAAACCTGAACGGATCCAGAGCATGTGAAATAGAGGGCAGTAGCAAAGGGTTTGACTTGTACCTGCCCTGCTGTGTTGTGCTCTACTTTTGCAACTGAATAGAAACAAGAATCTCACCACATTCAACCACTTTCTCACTGCCATTTCTTTCAAATTCAGCCTCCGGCGGCCGTTTGCCAACCGGCTGGGATCTGAACTGCACATTTGGCGGATTTACACATTTTGTGGGGTTAATCTGAGAGAGTAGAAGACAGACAAACAAACACACAAAGAGCAGGAAGAGACATAAAAGATCAGTGAAAATATTTTGTTCAGATATGGCATAGTATTTTCCTGTACATGAGGTTGTGTTTTGTAAACGCATTTGTTTTTCTAAAGTGTTTGTTTTTAAAGGGCATTTCAACTTAAAGAATAGTTCAGTGAAAACCGACGAGTTTCAAACTCGCTTTGAACAAAGGTCAAGGTTCACTGGTATTATTGCACTTTTACAAAAAGGGCAGGGGTGGCTTTAGAGGAGGGCGTCAGTCTTTCTCCACAGCCATCTTTTCTCTCCAAGGAAGGGACAGCATGGCGGCAGTCCAGAGCGTCAGACTCGTGTCCTCCAGACGGCCGGGGGTCTCCTCAGGGTGGTGGGATGGAGGGCTCGGTCACAGCCAGCTCCTGAGCCAGGTCGTTGAAGCGAGCGATGTAGTCCACGCTGCTCTCACTCATCATACAAGCAAGCTGAGAGTCCATCTGCAGCACAACCACACAGCTTTCACTTTACAACAGTAATGACAACAGCAAGGGGAAAAAACACTTTTTTTCTAGGGATCTCTAGCCTGGCTAACACCAGACTAATCTCAAATGAGGTCTAGTCTGGCAACCAACAATGCATTTCTCCGTAGAGGAGGTGTGGTTTACGATCCTCCAGAGCCGTTTATTGGGCGCTTAGAATGTCTATCAAAGCGTCTGTAGGTAGCTCTTAGCCAATCAGATCAGTTATACCAGATGACGTAGTAGAGCAACAGAGATGGATGTTTGTTGTGTGTGTGTCTGTGAGAGAGTGTTGCTTGCTGCTTTGCTTCTCCAGTTCTCGCTTTCTGCAAGATTATTTATTTTCACGCTTTATTCCCCCTCATGTCATTCAGCCACACACATCCACTGATTTTATGGGCAATAAACAAGCTGCTGCTGGTCTCTGGGGGCTCCGCTGTCCCCCGGCTCGGAGCCAGATCACCGGCGAGACCGCCGGCGCTACCGGTGATCTGGCTACGAGCCGGGGGACAGCGGAGCCGCTGAGAGACCTTTCGCCTTTCAACTTTCGCTCTAAACTATTTAAAACACCATCTACAGCTAAAGAGAGTTTCGCGTCTGCAGCAGCCATGTTGGATCCGTAAGAAAACTACAAGCTTCCAAGTGCCGAGTAGTACGCGTCATCGTCTTGCCGTCCCTCCCCGCTCTGTGATTGGATCCCTAAAACAGGGCTAAGAAACCTCTCTGGTTGCCAGACTGGATGGAGGTTCGAAATTAAATTCGAGCGCGCAAGGCAGTCTGGGTATACCCAGGCTAAGGGATCTCTGCAATTTAAAAGGAAAAGTCTGAAGGGTTTTGTTACCATTGCACAAAGACAGACTAGCTGTTAAGCTGTTACTGACTGCAGCTTCATATTTACATAAGAGTGATATTAATCCTCCAAGTGATTTGCAATGTCATACCATTTACAAGGAAGCACATTTTTAGACAGGCAAATGAAATGTTTGCAACCGAAGTAAAGGAATAAATGCAAAACTGCTCATCTGTAGGAGACGACATATCCCTTAAGCTGCCAACTGTAAAACTGCTCTACGCATGGCTATGCAAAGTGTTTCTCTATGTAGAGAACTGGGGAAACGATACCCTTGGTCTGGCTCAAAGGAGTCTTAAAAAGTCTGACACCACGTTGAAAATCTTTAATATTTTCACATAAACCTGGAAATAATTGGAATATTTGATTATTCAGAAACATTTAAAGTCGCAAAACGTTATGACAGGTAAAATGAAGAAGAAATATTAAGGCTTTACTGTTTGTTGACACTAATGTTACGTACTGGAGGCGAGCCCACCCCAAACTCCCCTGTCCTGAATTTTGTCCATGCTCATCTTGCAACCCCGAACACAACAATAAAAAAAAAAAAAAGATCTTGCCAGCAAAAGTAACACACAGTTTTCTACACTTAGAAAAAATCAAGTACAGAATTAGGGGGTGCTCCGACAACTTTTATAAAACTTGAAATCCCATTCTTTCCCTAATTCAGTCTATTTCATCGTTAGATGATTAACATAGATGGTTCTAACTAAGATAAATTGATATAACTTTTAAATGGTCAGTAATTGTTTTTAGTATACTGATTTGGTGGTCAAACTCTAGGCACGACATATACAAATTTTTATAGCTATTTTGTTTGTTTTTTCCAAGCATTCTGTATATCTCCTCTAAATGTCCCTTTTTATTTTATTTATTTATTTAGTATTATTATTATTTGTTTGGTTTTATGTGTATGTATATATGTATATATGTATGTATGTATGTATGTATGTATATTTTTACTTTTATTTTTCGTTTTTTATTATTGTTTATTTGGCTACTGTTCACCCCTCCTGTTTTTCTTTGAGGGGGAGAGAGTTGTATTTTCTCATTATCATTACTATTTATTGTTTTTTGCTTATTTTATGTGAATGTAACTCTCTGGTTCGGGGGGCGGGGGGTTGTTCTAAAAGGGGGAAAAATGGGTGAATTGTACCTTTTCTGATTGAATATGTATTATGTCCTGACAACCCAATAAAGATATATATGAAAAAATGTAACGCAAAAGTAACGCACAGTGAGATGTCAGCAGGAAGATGAGGCTACCAGGTTTGTTAAAAGGTAGCGACTTTTTGTATACTTCACTGTGAGTGAAGAGCAAATTTCTAATCATCTGAAGGCAGCTTTAACCCATTGAAGCCTAGAAAGCGGATACATTGTTTTGTAGTATTTGTATAAGCTCTCAAATACTTTTTGAATTTCATTTCTATCTGCTACAGAGGCTGAAAAATCTATTATTTAGTAGAAGAGTTGACACTTCTGTTGAATTTCCAGAAAAACTTCAGGTTTTAGGGGATTATTTTAAAATCGCCCAGAGGTTTTACAGGCATTTTAGGCCTCAATGGGTTAATTGCAAAAGGGCCCAACTTACCTCCGCCACATCAGGAAGGCCACGGGACTGAAAGGAATCATGGGAGTTGCAGTCCAGGAGGCTAGGACCGAGCAGAGCCGTGCCGCTGGAGGGGCCCGAGGGGGTTAGGGTGGTGCGCTTGCCCTTATCAGGAGACACCATGCTGGCTGGAAGGACGAGAGACAGACAGTGAGTAAAACTGACAGCACACATGAAGAGTGTGGACAAAGTCGTCTTTATGGGACATCGCTGCAAGAGGAAGTCTGCAGCTGCGTCACCGTTAGTGCATTAACAAGAGAGAAGGAAAGTTTGGAGGCACAAAGAGTTCTTTGTGTAAATTTACTAAACATAAAATGTGTAACTTTATAAGTTCCTTCAGTAATTTGATTCAATTCAATTGGCTTTATTGGCATGACGTAACAATGTATATATTGCCAAAGCAAGCATCAGAAAAAAAGATAACAAGATAAGGAAAGCAATATTTACAATAAATTATTATAATTCTATTATTCATTTTAAAAGAAAAGAAAAACTAATAACAATAAAAGAAAGCAATATTTACAATCATTGAACAATATTTACAATCAATATACAGTACAGACCAAAAGTTTGGACACACCTTCTCATTCAATGCGTTTTTCTTTATTTTCATGACTATTTACATTGTAGATTCATCAAAACTATTAATGAACACATGTGGAATTATGTACTTAACAAAAAAGTGTGAAATAACTGAAAACATGTCTTATATTCTAGTAAGCAAAGGGTGGTTACTTTGAGGAATCTAAAATACAAGACATGTTTTCAGTTATTTCACACTTTTTTTGTTAAGTACATAATTCCATATGTGTTCATTCATAGTTTTGATGCCTTCAGTGAGAATCTACAATGTAAATAGTCATGAAAATAAAGATAACGCATTGAATGAGAAGGTGTGTCCAAACTTTTGGCCTGTACTGTATAATTCATACAATCTAAGTGTCCCAGCAAAAAAAAGAAGAAAAAATAAAATAAAACAAACAAAAAACAAAACAACCAACAGCTGTGTGTCACTCAGTGTGTGACAGGCAGAAACATAGACTGCTGCTAATCCACAGTCACAATTTGTCTGACTTTTAAGTTGTATGGTTTATCTAGAGTTCAGCAGAGCCAGAAAAAAGTTCTGTGATGTGTGTAAGTGTATTTGAGAGAAAAAGACTTACAGAGGAGGCATCCCAGTGTGGAGTCGGAGGAGTCGCTGGGGTACCACTGGGGGTCGTGGCTGGGCGAGGGGATCCAGCCTCTGGACGGGCTGACGGAGGGAGACGAGGCCAGCAGCTTGGAGCCGTCGGTGTTGCTCAGCTTGGCTGGAGAGAGAGCAGCCTCCTCGCCTGCAGCACAACAGGCAGTTCAATTACACACATTTGTTGAATAACCCTAGCCTGGCTAACACCAGACTAATCTCAAAAGAGATCTAGTCTGGCAACCAGCCGTTCATTTCTCCGTAGAGGAGGTGTGGTTTACGATCCTCCGGAGCCGTTTATTGGACGCTTAGAATGTCTATCAAAGCGTCTGTAGGTAGCTCTTAGCCAATCAGATCAGTTATACCAGATGACGTAGTAGAGCAACAGAGATGGATGTTTGTTGTGTGTGTGTCTGTGAGAGAGTGTTGCTGCTGCTTTGCTTCTCCAGTTCTCGCTTTCTGCAAGATTATTTATTTTCACGCTTTATTCCCCCTCATGTCATTCAGCCACACACATCCACTGATTTTATGGGCAATAAACAAGCTGCTATTAGCGCCTCACGGCGCTATTAGCCCCGCTACCGTAACGCCGGTGATCTGGCTACGAGCCGGGGGACAGCGGAGCCCCCAGAGACCTTTCGCCTTTCAACTTTCGCTCTAAACTATTTAAAACACCATCTACAGCTAAAGAGAGTTTCGCGTCTGCAGCAGCCATGTTGGATCAGTAAGAAAACTACAAGCTTCCAAGTGCCGATTAGTACGCGTCATCGTCTTGCCGTCCCTCCCCGCTCTGTGAATGGATCCTAAAACAGGGCTAAGAAACAGCTCTGGTTGCCAGACTGGATGGAGGTTCAAAATTAAATTTGAGCGCGCAAGGCAGTCTGGGTATACCCAGGCTAGAATAACCCTGGATGTTAAAAGATTTCTTCCACTGTAAAAACACCAAAACAAACCTATTTTAATAACATACTTAAATACCCGAGCACAATTTGTAATTTTTAAAGAAATTAATACAGCCCTCGTTAGGTTTCCATGTAAATGCTAGCATGGAGGATAGAAACACACACACACACACACACACACCATAGTGGGCAGAGTTGATGGCGAGCTCGATGATGGAGTCACTGATGTGTGTCTGAGGTTCTCCGGGGGCGAGAGCCTCTTCGGGGGGGCCGGGGAGGGAGATGTCCAGCAGCGAGGCCACGCTGGGCGGAGAGAGGAGAGAGTCTCCTCCACCCGGTACTCCAGGAGATGGAGGAGGCTGACCATTCTGTGAAAAGAACAAATAGTAACTCTTAATGTGGGCTGTTTTATTAGAAAATCTAACTTTTTATTTCCTTCAAAGATGCATTTATGTAAGCAGCATTTTAATGTTCTCAAAATAGGGTTAAACGTAACTACTTAATATGCTGATTTGTGATTTAATTTATAACAATGCATAATCATTTTGAATTGATTGCCTAAATGTAGTTGAGTAAAAAGTACTATATCTGTGATGGAGTAGAAGCTCCACAAGTTACACAAATGGAAATACTCAAGTAAAGGACATGTAAATCTAAATTGTACTTAAGTACAGAACTGGAGTAAATGTACTTAGTTACATTCCACCATGGATGCAGCGGTATGAAATTAGAAACCAGTTTTGATCATTTTCAAATATAAGAACTGAGATTTGTGCAATAGCTGTTTAGCATAAACATGCAGACATCAAGTGAAGCCAAGCTCCCAGTTGATGCATTAGTTTGATGTTTGTTGTCACTGTCTATTTTATTTACTCATTTTCTTTGTCTGTGTGAATGAATGTACACTACCGGTCAAAAGTTTTAGAACACCCCAATTTTAACATTTTTTTATTTAAATTCAAGCAGTTCACGTCAAATGAACAGCTTGAAATGGTACAGAGGTAAGTGGTGAACTGCCAGAGGTAAATAAAAAAAGGTGAGGTTAACCAAAACTGAAAAATAATGTACATTTCAGAATTATACAAGTAGGCCTTTTTCAGGGAACAAGAAATGGGTTAACAACTTAACTCTATGGAGTCTTGGGCTATTTTGAATTCTTTTCTTTCGTCGTCTTTGTAAGTCATTTTGTGACTTTTAGTGTCTTTTTTTGGTCATTTTGTGTCTTTTTTTAGTCCTTTAGTCCAACATAAAATGTGATTTTGAATCTTTTTTTTAATTTCAAAACACTATCACGCTCAATAAAGAATTTTAAATGTTGCAAATGTGCATTAATTTCAGAGTACACTGAGACATTAAACTGCATCATTTTCAATTAAATTATGGAAAAGTTGGTGTGTTCTAAAACTTTTGACCAGTAGTGTATGTTCGAGGGGATATAAATGAAAATGTTTGTATATTAGAAATAAAGTTTGATATGCACTTGAAACTTCAATAAAAAATATTGTTGAAAAAAAGCTCCCAGTTGATATCAGCCTGTGTGTGTGTGTGTGTGTGCTGCTGACCTCCGGGGCGTTGCCCTGCAGGAGTTCAGAGTCTGGTTCAGCATCAACAATGGGCGTGGCGCCGAGCAGCTCGCAGTCATCAACAGCAGGAGAGTCGAGCTCCCGACGGGGACTGGCAGGGATGATACCTGCAGACTTAGCTGCCAGGTCAATGGCACCTGAAAGAATATTAGACAGTTTAGAAACAAGATGATAAATGTTTACATTGACTGAGCAAGTGAAGATAGTGGACTGGAAAATAAAGCTTCAGCGATTAAATATAACAATTGAAACCATGAAGGGGAAAACACTCAGAGTAGGTGGAAGAATGCTCTTTTGTCTTTTTACTTTAACACAAAAGAGTTTTTGTGACCGACTGCCAGAGATCACGTGGGAGTAAAGAATAAAGAACCCAATCATTTCATAAACTCACACTGGATTTTGGATAACATTTTTAAAAAAATCACAGTATTGCACAAAAATACCTTTATTTACATACACTACCGGTCAAAAGTTTTAGAACACCCCAATTTTTCCAGTTTTTTATTGAAATTCAAGCAGTTCAAGTCAAATGAACAGCTTGAAAGTGTACAAAGGTAAGTGGTGAACTGCCAGAGGTAAATAAAAAAAGGTAAGCTTAACCAAAACTGAAAAATAATGTACATTTCAGAATTATACAAGTAGGCCTTTTTCAGGGAACAAGAAATGGGTTAACAACTTAACTCTATGGAGTCTTGGGCTATTTTGTCCATTTTTGAATTCTTTACATGTCTTTGTAAGTCATTTTGTGTCTTTTTTTGGTCATTTTGTGTCTTTTTTTAGTCATTTTGTGTCTTTATGTGTCTTTTTTGTCATTTTGTGTCTTTTTTTAGTCCTTTAGTCCAACATAAAATGTGATTTTGAATCTTTTTTTTACTTTCAAAACACTATCATGCTCAATAAAGAATTTTAAATGTTGCAAATGTGCATTCATTTCAGAGTACACTGAGACATTAAACTGCATCATTTTCAATTCAATTCTGGAAAAGTTGGTGTGTTCTTAAACTTTTGACCAGTAGTGTAAGCTTAATTTGACACAGAAGAAAAACTATTTATTAAGTACATTGTTGGTGGTGTGTAAAACGTCTTTTACTGGGACAGAATAGTATACAAGCTGTAAATCAGCCATTGATTAATGTTGGGAGTTTTAATTTGACAGGTCAAAAAATGTAGAACTCTCTTAAATTGTTTTATTTTGTTTATTTTTTATGTAGTCTTTCTATTTTGTTGAGCACCTTTAGAGAAGGAGCCATGTCATAAAATATGTGATTAAAACACAATTAAAGGGGAATTTTAAAATAAGAAAAAAGCATATCTATATGTGCTATTGCTTTTCTTTACTAATAACTAATACTAACTAATACTCTAAGCTTTAACAGTGCAGCATACAGTGGTGTGCAAAAGTATTCATACCCCTTGGATGTTTCACCCTTTTGTTGCTTTTACACATTAAATCATTGTCAATATAATTTGATATACATTTGGGTAACACTTTACAATAACCAACTAAGTGATGTTTATAGATGGTTTATAAACCAATAATTAACATTTACAAAGTGCTATACATATTTAATTGTTAAATGTTTTCAACCAATTTCTTAAAAGGTATATGAATCATTTCAAAATCGTTAACATACTTAATATGGTGTTAAAAATGGTATAATGAGTGCAACTAAAACTATTAATAAACTATTAATTATAATTTAATTGTTTGTTGATGGTAAATTAACTATAAACTTACATTAATATACCATCTATTAGTCATTTATAAATGATTTAGTTAGTTAAACATGAATAAATTATGTATTTACCATTCTAAAAGGCCTATATATGGTTTATTACGGAAGCCCTGAACCGCAAGTGAAGAAATTTTTTTTTTTTTAACACACCTATGTAAAAAATTATTTTTTTTTACATAGGTGTGTTATCTCGAAATAACGAGATATTATCTCGTAATTACGAGATATTATCTCGAAATAATGAGATAATATCTGAAGAAAAAAAAAAATTTGGAAGATTTTTTTTTTTTAATTCTTATTTTTTTTTTTTACATATGTTTATTATCTCGAAATAATGAGATATTATCTTCAAATAACGAGATATGATCTCGAAATAACAAGATAACATTTAAAATAAAAATTCTTCACTTGCGGTTCAGGGCTTCCGTAGTTTATAAATGATGATTAAACATTAATAAACTATCTGTTTACCATTTATAAATGATGGTTATTGTAAAGTGTTACCTAAATTTGTTAATTTATAATTTTATGTTGACCATGATTTCATGTGTAAAAGCAACAAAAGGGTGAAACATCCAAGGGGTATGAATACTTTTGCACGCCACTGTATATAAATGAACCTCCACCTACAATGTAGTCTGGAACAGAAAGAGGAGAAATATAGATGAAATAATAAAAGCAGTACATACTGGAGAGCTGGCTGGCTGCTGCAGAGCTGGACGCTGCAGGGGAAGCTTTGGACAGGAGGGGCCGGGAGGAAGGAGCCAGGCGAGTGTGGATTGGCCGGAAAGATCCAGTTCCTGGGGGAAGAAACAGGAAGTGAGAGATTAGCAGAGTTGCTGTTGAAAATAGAAATGACACATTATAATTTGTTACCAGTAGTAACGCATAAACAAGCCTATTCTAGGACATACTTTCAGGAAGTACGACATAGGTTAAAAGTTAACAGATCATGCTACGTTATAAGGGAAGTAAACTCTTTTAAACATTTCTATCCTCTGCTGACATCAAACTTTACTGCAGGAATGTGATGTGTGAAGAATACCTGTGGCGGAGGAGTTGGAGAGGATGGAGAAGGAGCAGACGTGCTGAGGAGTATCTCCTGTAGTTCGGGGCAGGAGTGTTCGCTGTGAAAGAGCAGTTTATTAACAAAGCACAGAGAGGCACTATAAAGAAATCTACAGTAAAAGTATTCAATCAATTCCCCAACCCTATCAGTCTAGACGGATTTCAGAAAAAAGGCCTTCTATAAGAAGTGAGGAGCATTTATGGGTATAAGTCGGGAACCGGCCTACCTTAGATATTTCAAGGGTGCTGAGTCCAAAAAAATGGTTCCTAAACGAACATTTGAGTTTTTGACCTTCTAATTTGTATCAAATGGCCACCAAATTGCCCATCTTGCACAGTCGTTGGACCATTTCCCCTTAGTTTTTTTGTAAGTAGGCAATCAAAGATGAGGAAATTAAGTTTCTGTGTCTATAGTCTAGGGTCAGAGCAAGGATATAGTGGAGGCTCAGTGTCTTTTTTATGTATATGTATATATATATATATATATATATATATATATATATATATATATATATATATATATATATATATATATATATATATATATATATATATATATGCAAAATACCAACTGGAACATTTAAAAGTGATATTGATTGAATATTTATGTCGGCCTTAAAAAATGACACAAATAATGCTTAATTTCATCTTAAAAGTTGGTATTTTGCAAATATATGTATTGTCAAGTAATCTGGAGGTTATTTGATATCCCTATTAGCCATACACCAACAAAATGGTATGAGACTGGAAAACCAAGGGACTTACCAGCATTAGAGCGAGCTGGAGAAATCAGTACTTTCCCAACATGATGTAATACACAAGGGCACTGTGACACTGAGGTGATTTAATTATTAACAATGATGATCTGTTATATGCATGACGTTGTATTGACTACTGTTGAAAAAGAGCAATTGAAACAAGAGCGGAGCTGGACTGAGGCATGTTGAGACATGCCTAAAGAACGGAGACGTGAGAGGAGGATCGAGAGGAGTAATCTGGCCGGCAACAGGAGAATCATAGTTAGAAGAAGAATTAAACCAATAGGACGATGATTTGGGGAATGGTAATATGAAACCCTTAAGGATAGGGAGTGGTGGTGTATAAAAACTGCTGCTCAAGGAAATTCGGTTGTTACCCCTTGCTGCATCCCTCACGAGGAGCCGCAAGACTTTTACAACTCTCTGGATTTGAGGACTACACCCGATCGACCACATCGGTGGTAGGACTTGGATTTTTACAACTAAAAGAAGAAGACGGTTTTCAGGACGTTTTACATCAAGAAGGAAGATTTCCAATTTTGACAGATGAGGACGAGAGATATGTTTTGAAGGGTAACCACCTCCAACATTTGTCAAGATGGATTAATGGATTTTTCTTTCTTTGTTCTTGCTGTTTTTGGATTGCGGTTTCGGACGAGGACCTTTCTGACTTTGGACAAAGTGGATTGCCTCGGCTGAAGACCGTCTTTCGGACAGTGCGATTCAAGTTGCTTGGCCAGGCAACTTTTCCCGTTTTCCTCTCTAAATCGGATGGATTTCAAATCCCAGCTACAGCCTCATTTAACATAGGAAAGTCAGGGTTAGGGTAAGACAAATCATACAATAATCATTTTTATTATTATACTCTTTTGAATTTGATCTGTAATCAACTTTTGAAATGTTATATGCTGTACGCTTGCACCTTGCTATATTATCAATAAATTCTCAATTGTTACCCCTTGCTGCATCCCTCACGAGGAGCCGCAAGACTTTTACAACTCTCTGGATTTGAGGACTACACCCGATCAACCACATCAGTGGTAGGACTTGGATTTTTACAACTAAAAGAAGACGGTTTTCAGGACGTTTTACATCAAGAAGGAAGATTTCCAATTTTGACAGATGAGGACGAGAGATAAGTTTTGAAGGGTAACCACCTCCAACATTTGTCAAGATGGATTAATGGATTTTTCTTTCTTTGTTCTTGCTGTTTTTGGATTGCGGTTTCGGACGAGGACCTTTCTGACTTCGGACAAAGTGGATTGCCTCGGCTGAAGACCGTCTTTCGGACAGTGCGATTCAAGTTGCTTGGCCAGGCAACTTTTCCCGTTTTCCTCTCTAAATCGGATGGATTTCAAATCCCAGCTACAGCCTCATTTAACATAGGAAAGTTAGGGTTAGGGTAAGACAAATCATACAATAATCATTTTTATTATTATACTCTTTTGAATTTGATCTGTAATCAACTTTTGAAATGTTATATGCTGTACGCTTGCACCTTGCTATATTATCAATAAATTCTCAATTGCATTTAAAGTGAAGTAGTGAACATTAGGTTTCTAAATCTTTTGGTATTATAAGGTTGTGTGTTTAAAAAGGTTCTTACAGGTTAACTCTAGCCAACAAATTGAACTGGTCCTTGGAGCTTTTATTCTCAGCTACTAAACCTATCCTAGCAATTCACCAAGTGCAAGGATCGTTTAGAGGAGAGCTGCCGTCAAACGGGCGTGGCCGGCGTGGTATCTGTGGTTTATGGGTTATCCCACGGGTGCTATTCCGGCTTAAGCAGGGTGCCCGCATCAGGCAGTGAGGCTAGGCGAATTCTCCTCGCCACCAGCTTATAAAATTCCTGTACCACTTATTGTGATAAAATCCATAGTGTATGGAACGTAACCCCTTAGTGGAGAGCTGGTCCAGAAGTCCCTATTTTCAAGGCATTCTCGGGGATCAAACACGTGGCGCCCAACGTGGGGCGTGACAAAAAGAAGATTGTCGTGCCCTCGGAAGAACCCCAGCGGGAGCAAGTCGCCGCTGTTCGTGTGGAACGACCCCTGAGAAAAGAGAAAGGCTTGAGGCAGAAAGGACATCTGTCAGAGAGCCGAAGAAGCAGTCTGCAGGCAAGCAGGACTGCCTGGTGATCTTTTTGTTGTTTAAGAAGAGCCAGAGCTCCGTGAGTGACCCCTGGGCGGGGAAGCGGAGAAAGGAGCGACCGCAAAAGCAGAGGAGCGAGTCCCTGAGAGCGGCGCTGAATAACCCAAAGTCTGAAATTCATCCCTACCCGAAGCGCTAAGGGAGGCTTTGAAAGACAGACGACTCGAGACGACGAAAGAAGCCCAAAGTGTCGCAGGATGGCGGGCGCAGCGGGAGAACCGTACCCACTAGTGGACCTAAGGGACCTTGACGAAGAAGCAAGTCCCTTGAAGTGCCGAAAGAAACGTGAGTATGAAGTACTCAAGCCAAGCGGTATTCTCCCACACCGAGTGTACATGTTCGGGGATGGATTTGATACTTGGAGCCCGAGTATCGCGGCTCATATCCGCCAGCACATGATGGGAGATGAGAGCCAGCTGGGGGAACGAATGCAAACGGACCTAAGCAACAAGAAGAGTTTCTATGCGGACACGGTTATGGGTGGCCAAGCACTAGTTGTTTTGCCAAATCCCCGTAAAGTGACAACTAAGAAAGAAGTCAAAGAGTGGTTGAGATGGTGGATTGGCGTGCTGTCAAGCTGGCAGCAGGGACTAATAACCACCATAATAAGCCCATCACAGAAGTACGATTCTATTGTGAAACTGACGGCAAAGGTCCTGAAGGTGACCTGTGTGCTGGACGTGCACCCTGGACGTGCGACAAGCTGGCATGGGGACTACGTGAGGGAGGTACATGAATTGGAAAGGCTAGGAGAGCAGATGCGGAAAAAATATCCAATAGAAGAGGGTACCAGCGTTACCGGAGATGCCTCAGACGGGGAAGGTGCACCCAACCCAGAGGACGTACTGGGAGACTACCCAGGGGACGAACAGGTTGAGGAGACGCAGCCTGATTCGACCCAACCGGGAGCGACCGACGAGGACATGCTGGCAGAGCAAGGTTCAGCCGCAAACTCGAATTCTGAAGCGAGCTCAGGGTCGGAGGAGTCGGATCAGGAGGAAGACGACGGAGCCCAAAGGTCCGGCTCGGACTCAGACTCACAGGCGGGCCAAGACTCAGGCGAGGATCGTCTCAGTGACTTCGGAGCCAACAATGAGGACACCCGAGCCCCAGGAGGGGGCAGACCACTCGTTCAAGCCGCTCCGAGGGATGAAGTCGAGCGCCTCAGTCAGGCACTCGACAGAGGCCAAGAGAGCGGAGAAGGGGACGAGGCGGTTCCTGACTTCGGGTCACCGGGCTCCCTATCAGCCGCAGAGATCCTGAATACCTTCATCGGTCCAATAACCGCTAAAATCGACTCTACAACAACGGAAGAAGTACGCTGCGCCCAGTGTAAGACTACAGTGGAAGCAGCCGGATACCTTTGGGAGATCTGCTCTGCATTATGGTGTACTCCGTGTCAACACCGCTGTTTCCCTCTCGGGAATGCTACAGGAGTGGTCACCACCCTTAACAACGTCTGCCTACCCGAGGTGCCGGACGAAAGAATGGTGGAGTTAATTGCCCGAGCCCAGATGGAGTGGAATTCCATCCGTGCAGGAGAGAGCGGCAGCAAACGTGGGTATCCCTCTCGCCATGTGTACTACCCTACCTACACTGTGTTCTGGAGGTTCGACGATGGGGAGCGTGCGGTCACTACACACCTCCTGAATGGCACAATCATCGCCATAGGGCAAAAGTTGGATCCTTTGCCCTATGCCAGAGCAACGCCGCTGGAACCAACCATTGTGAACACCAAGACCCAGACTGTGGACCAAGTGTGGTACTATGAGAATTACCCTGAGCAACTCATAGACCTCCATGAGGTGGAATTCAGCATGCCCTTGCTTGAGCGAGAAGTGAATACTTCAACCTCTGTAGTTGACCCCGGCCAGCCGGAAGTCGATATGTCCACCTTCATGGCAGATCTTGCTCACCTCGATGACTTACCCCTCTCCTACGCCAAGGATTCCGATGAGGGAGAAGCGACTGAGAAACCCCCCGTTGGCCCAGAACAAGACGCACGCCCTGGGGACCAATGGCCGGAAATACGTGTGGATTCACATCAGGACCTGGGAGAGGAGCCAGACGACGTGGCCATGATCGAGAGCCCAGCTGTGACGATCAAGAGCCCGGACGCCATGGTCCTGAGTCCTGACGTGAGTCCAGGGGGTTCCAAAATTGTCGACGCCAGGACCACTGAAGCAGCTGTCGCAGCTGTTGATGTACATCCCGGCGACCCTACGGAAGACGCCGGGGTAATCACCATTGAAGAAGTAAGTGAAACCGACTCTCTGTTCAATGCAGCACCACCCACTCCACTCTACGACGAGATCTCCTTGGACGAGGACAAAAGAGGCTACGAGTGATCTCAAGGAGGGGGTGTCAAGTAATCTGGAGGTTATTTGAGATCCCTATTAGCCATACACCAACAAAATGGTATGAGACTGGAAAACCAAGGGACTTACCAGCATTAGAGCAAGCTGGAGAAATCAGTACTTTCCCAACATGATGTAATACACAAGGGCACTGTGACACTGAGGTGATTTAATTATGAACAATGATGATCTGTTATATGCATGACGTTGTATTGACTACTGTTGATCTGACATAATGGGTGTGGAAATGATTGAACTATATGAAGTAAGTAATGATTTTTATGTGGAATAATATTAACATGTTGATGTGATTAAATGATTTAACTGTTGAGTTAAAATACAATAATAATCAGTATAATAGTACGTGTGGTAACTGAGGTGTTCCTAAGAGATGATATGACTGTGACATTAATTCTGATGATTGTGTTAAACTAAGAGACAGTTAGGGCGAGGCCGTTAGAAAAAGAGCAATTGAAACAAGAGCGGAGCTGGACTGAGGCATGTTGAGACTTGCTTAAAGGACGGAGACGTGAGAGGAGGATCGAGCGGACAACAGCAGAATCATAGTTAGAAGAAGAATTAAACCAATAGGACGATGATTTGGGGAATGGTAATATGAAACCCTTAAGGATAGGGAGTGGTGGTGTATAAAAACTGCTGCTCAAGGAAATTCGGTTGTTACCCCTTGCTGCATCCCTCACGAGGAGCCGCAAGACTTTTACAACTCTCTGGATTTGAGGACTACACCCGATCGACCACATCAGTGGTAGGACTTGGATTTTTACAACTAAAAGAAGAAGACGGTTTTCAGGACGTTTTACATCAAGAAGGAAGATTTCCAATTTTGACAGATGAGGACGAGAGATAAGTTTTGAAGGGTAACCACCTCCAACATTTGTCAAGATGGATTAATGGATTTTTCTTTCTTTGTTCTTGCTGTTTTTGGATTGCGGTTTCGGACGAGGACCTTTCTGACTTTGGACAAAGTGGATTGCCTCGGCTGAAGACCATCTTTCGGACAGTGCGATTCAAGTTGCTTGGCCAGGCAACTTTTCCCGTTTTCCTCTCTAAATCGGATGGATTTCAAATCCCAGCTACAGCCTCATTTAACATAGGAAAGTCAGGGTTAGGGTAAGAAACAAATCATACAATAATCATTTTTATTATTATACTCTTTTGAATTTGATCTGTAATCAACTTTTGAAATGTTATATGCTGTACGCTTGCACCTTGCTATATTATCAATAAATTCTCAATTGCATTTAAAGTGAAGTAGTGGACATTAGGTTTCTAAATCTTTTGGTATTATAAGGTTGTGTGTTTAAAAAGGTTCTTACAGGTTAACTCTAGCCAACAAATTGAACTTGTCCTTGGAGCTTTTATTACTAAACTAGTAACTAAACCCATCCTAGCAATTCACCAAGTGCAAGGATCGTTTAGAGGAGAGCTGCCGTCAAACGGGCGCGGCCGGCGTGGTATCTGTGGTTTATGGGTTATCCCACGGGTGCTATTCCGGCTTAAGCAGGGCAGGTGCCCGCATCAGGCAGTGAGGCTAGGCGAATTCTCCTCGCCACCAGCTTATAAAGTTCCTGTACCACTTATTGTGATAAAATCCATAGTGTATGGAACGTAACCCCTTAGTGGAGAGCTGGTCCAGAAGTCCCTATTTTCAGGGCATTCTCGGGGATCAAACAGTATATATATATATATATATATGTATATATATATATATATATATATGTGTATAAAGACACTGAGCCTCCACTATATCCTTGCTTTGACTCTAGACTATAGATCTAGAAACTTAATTTCCTCATCTTTGATTGCCTACTTAAAAAGAATAGTCCAACGACTGAGCAAGATGGGCAATTTGGCCGCCATTTTTATATGCAAATGTGAAGGTCAAAAACTCAAAATTTCGCTTGGGAACCATTTTTTTTTATCCAGCACACTTGAAATAAGTAAAGTAGGCCGGTTCCTGACTTGTACCCATAAATGCTCCTCACTTTCACTTTTTGGACAATTCCGTCTAGACTATATTAGTTAGCATTTAACTTCTTTCAAATTCAGATCTTTGTATTTGCATCTTCATTACAACAGGGCTACCAGATTGAAGGAGCATTTGTAATTATTGTGGCAATGGTAGAGCTAAAACTAAACATTTTTCAGCCGCAATGTTTTAGACTACATGTTCAACAGGCAGCTTTTTATTCAATGCAGTTTATACTCCTGTACGAAGCAACAGAGATGTGCTAAAGTTCACTGTGACACTGTAACACCCTTGTGTTATTCTCTTACCTGGACTACAAGGGGTTTCCGTAGTTGTCTGTTTCGAGGTTTTCTCTGTCTTGAAAATAAAAGATCTGACTGCATCTGTTAAAAAAAGCAAAAGGAAGAAAAGCATAATAATATTAACACTTGACAACATATACATATAGTCTTTGTGAACTGGTGTGAAAACTATTGCTTTGCTTTGTTTTAGGTTTTATTTTATTTGCACAGTTAGAATTACTGTACATAAAATGACAAAAATAACATATAATGTAAAGTGCAGGGAGAGGCAGAAAACCCAGATGGGCTTATTTATTTAAAGCCTCCACCTAAAATTTCATAGTTATTAGAAAGTAATAAACTGATAATAGAAAAAACAAATGTATAACATCAACAAGTTATAATGACAAAAACAATTTGTCTTACACTGATGGAGTCGAGCTGCTGTTTGAGGGCTCGCTCAGCTTCCTTGTTGGGGGAAAACATTCTGTTGTGCCGAGAGCTGTTGGGGGGCAGCGTGGTGGGGACGGCAAACACACTCTCTGAGTCGCTGCCCGCCGTCGAGCCCAGCAGAGAGCGGGGGAGGTTACGTCCACCTGAGGAACAAGTAAGACTTATCATATGAAGACAGCAATTATTTCAGGGGTAACTGAACATTCTTTGTGTCATTTCCAAACCAAGGTTATTATAGTTAACGAAAACTAAGGAAATAACGAAAACTAGAATTGAAAAAACATTTTCGTTAACTGAAATAAAAATAAAAACTAGAGTTTTTAAAAAAACGATAACTAACTGAAACTGTATTGTGTGGTTACAAAACTAACTAAAATTATAGTGAAAATGTCCTTAGTTTTGGTTTTTGTCAACTTTTTTCATTCATAATTCAGTGTTTCTATTTGAACATGCAACACATGGTGAATATGTTTACTGAGACTGGGATGTTTACACTAGAACCAAAATACAAAACAGTTAATAACCTTATTGGGGCTGAGATGATAAACCAAAGGAAATAAAGGCAAAATTTATTATGACCACTTTGAATCTGGCACCCAACACATAGCCCATTACAAAAAAAACAAAAACTAACACTAAAACTAATAAAAACTAAACTAAAACTAAGCATTTTCAAAAAATAAAAACTAAACTAAAACTAGAAAACTCACTCTAAAAACTAACTAAAACTAACTGAATTTGAAAACAAAAATTCACAACGAAATTAAAACTAAAACTAATGAAAAATCCAAAACTATTATAACCTTGTTCCAAACACACACAAACATGAGCAACTACAGTTAACATCTGGATGAACATCTTATTGATTTCAAATCAATTTCAACGCCAAACAGACTTTGTTACACAAAAACCCAAGTAGCTGCTGTTCCAGTTCTGCAGCTACAATATTGATAGAGAATCAGCTAGAGTGAAGTTAAATGTACATTTAGTACCCGAGGCTTTAGAGCAGGGGTGTCAAACTCAAATACACAATGGGCCAAAATTTAAAACTTGAATAAAATCATGCCAACATTGAGCAAATAAACCTTTTAATATATACCAAACATGTTTTGTTTTAACATTAAATATGGAACCAGCAACGCTTATAAACATACAATATATAACTAAATAGTGCAGACATGCAAAATCAAATTTCAAATAAAAAACACATCAATGTCATTAATTTATCAAATAAAAATTAAATAAAAATCGTATGCCTCTTTTCTATTTGCATCCTTCTGATTTAAATATCAAAATAAACTTTTTCAACAGGTTAATAAATTCTGTCTTTCTTTTCTCCATTTTTGGGAAGGGGTAGCTGGGAGACAGCTCTAGCTTGAGGTTGCTATGACGACTGTCACAGAGGAGCGTTTCTGGGTCCTGTCCTGATTGACGCGCCAAAACAACAGCAGGGCATTGTGGGATTTTTAGTATTAGCGGTAAATGCGCCGTATAATACCGGCGGGTCAGCTTTTATAGTACAATAATAAGATAATAATTTGGTATTGCCTCGTGGGCCAGAGTTTGACACCCCTGGTTTAGAGTATGTGAGAGAGATCCACAAATACCTGAGACTCCAGCATTAGGCAGGTGTAGCCGGGCCCCTCGGACCGAGGCCTGCTGCCGCCCACAGCTGGGGCTGCGAACACCTGGTATGGGAACTTTCCCCGGAGGAGTGAGCGCCTGGTTCTGCTCCTCTTGATGCGTCTTGAGGGGTGATGTGGCTGTGGAGCACAGCTCTGGAGCCTGGCAGAGAAGACACATTACTGACATCATTTCCTCTACACATGTACATTTCTAGGCAATTCTCCCATTTAAATTGAGTTTAACCCATTGAAGCCTGGAAAGCTTATACGTCGTTTTGTAGTATTTGTATAAGCTCTCAAATACTTTTTGAATTTAATTTCTATCTGCTACAGAGGCTGAAAAATCTATTATTTATTAGGCGTTGACACTTCTGTTGAATTTACAGAAAAACTTCAGGTTTTAGGGGCTTATTTTAAAATCGGCCAGAGGTTTTACAGGCGTTTCAGGCCTCAATGGGTTAAAGGTAGCAGAAGACAATTCCCAGTTCATTTAAGATGACATTGTACAAATGCAACATTATGTTGTACACTTAATTGTGTATCTTTTTCTTCCAGAGGCACTGTGGTATTTGATTAAGACCACAACAAAACAATATTGATTTTAAGTTAAATTTGGATCCACAAGTTTTCAACCTTATGCATATGTTTGACAGTTAGGCCCTTATTACATCATAATCGCTGATATTGTGCACATAGCGTGCCATCCTCTCCGGTGCATTTTTTAGCAGATTTTAACCCATTGAGGCCTGAAACGCCTATTAAAACCTCTGGGCGATTTTAAAATAAGCCCCTAAAACCTGAAGTTTTTCTGGAAATTCAACAGAAGTGTCAACGCTTCTACTAAATAATCGATTTTTCAGCCTCTGTAGCAGGTAGAAATGAAATTCTAAAAGTATTTGAGAGCTTATACAAATACTACAAAACGATGTATCCGCTGTCCAGGCTTCAATGGGTTAAATATGTATAAAAGTTTTAATATTCTCAATTTATTGGTACAAGGTGCAGAGTTGCACTGCTCGTCAATATCACACTTAGCCAAGGCAGCCGACGTGTAATTACAATTTGTAATAACATTGAGAAGTTTTGTTCACAAGTTAAAATTAGCATCAGGTAACCAGCAACAACACTGAGAAGTAGGGGTGGGCGATATGGCCCTAAAAGATTATCACGATATTTCAGGCTATTTATGCGATAACGATATTCTTGACGATATTACCAAATACTTAAAAATATATAGAAAATATGATTTTTTTTTAAGTCTGTATAAATAAATTAAAATCTAAAATGTAGTGTGAAGTGCAAATCTCAACAGTTGCCAAATACAAAAAAATTTACTCTTGACTCTTGAGTATGAGAAAATAATAAAAATAACCATTTAGGGGTTCCGGGGGCATATTTTAATGACATTTTGTAAAGGAGAATAAAGGTTCTTGTATGTTTTATTTAAGGCATCTTATTTTGTCTTCTTGTAAGTTCTGTGGTGGATTCTATTAACACACTGTGCTCTTATTTTGAAAGCTGCATGTGTTTAGCTACAGGGAGTAAGTAGCTTTTTGTGATTAAAACAACTTAAACCACTACATCAAGAAGTAGGAATGTTGCCAATATCATGATATGCATTTTTTTTAACCATAAAAAAAATATACCGATATTATCGTGAACGATACGATATGGCACACCCCTACTGAGAAGTAACAGTTAATTCCTACCAAAGGTTTAGGATTGACCTCAGTGGCGACCAGCTTGAGCAGGCAGTGCAAAACGCGGTTTGTCCTGCTGGGCTTGAGCTGCACTAAGGCTTGTCCGTTTTCCTGGTTGCTGAGAGCTGCAGCAGGCTGCCACTCGTACTCCAGCTGCAGCTTGCCAGGCTTCCCAAACATCAGGTAGAGCTCCGCCAGGGTGACGTTCTCCGCGTCGCGGGCGCTCCAGCCCTCGCCTCTGATCTGCTCCACCACTCGTTCTCTGGCTGCCGGTGCAGACGTTCCCTCCTCTGAGCTGCTCATCGGAGGTTTGGATGGAGTGGTCTGGTTGGCCTCTGGGGACGAGGTGCTGCTGTTCTGATCCTCATTGCACTGCTCCGATGAGCTTTCTGTACCACTGCACAACTTCTCCACGCTTTTAGCTACTGTTGAACCACTACTGGCCTCCACACTCACACAGGTTTTCCCTCCTTCTGACAGTCCCGTCTCAGTCCCCTCTTCCATTAGAGTCTGCTGAGAGGAAGCAGGGACACAATCTGACTGAAGTCTCCTCTCCTCTCCCTTTGGAGAACCGTCTTGTGAAGGTTCAGGGTTGTTGAGAGACTCAGTCCGTCGACTATCGCCCAACACAGTCACTGAAGCGCCGGCAGTACCGATAGTGCCTCCCCGTCCAGATTTAGCCCCGGTCCGGAGAGGTGGAGCCGTGTGGATACCCAGAATCTGAGCAGCCGGCAGTTCCTTGGCATTAGGCCGACTCTTGCCACTTTCTAACCAGTGTACAGTGCAGGAGGCTTTGGAATGAACGACACGTGCCACACCGGGCAGTGCGGTCAAAGTGCTGCTCTCAGCTGGGAAAAGAAAGAGCTCCTCCTGCTGGGATCTACTGGGAGAGGCTGAGCTGGACTGGTGGCCCTCCAGAGCCTCCCTCTCCATCAGACTCTTCAGCTGAAGCGTCAGTGTCAAGGAATCTAATTTAACTGACAGAATTTGCATGTTTTCAGCTGAAGGGCAATACCACTGCTCACAAAAAAAGAATAAAAATGTTGTATATTCTAACGTTTGCTTCTAGGAAAAATATCCTTTTGCAATGGGTCAGTGACAAGGTTCCTTCTGTCTGTGCTTGGCGCAAAATAATTTTTGATCTGATCCCTTTAGAATATCTTACCAACGTCATACATCACAGTGTAGATCAGTTCTACAGAGTGTGGCGCCCATTTTTGGACTATATCGGACCTGGCCATTCCTCCACTCTATTAAAAGGTCTGATGTGCACCTGAATGTCATTTGTGTTATGTAAAACTGATCCACCACCTTGTGTATAATGCCATATGTTCATCTTTTATGTAAGAGCTGTCATGTTTTGTGTTTGTTTTGTTGTTTGTCTAGTTTTGTAGACAATTTTGATTTGTTGAATGGAAACAAAAACTGCAATAAAAACAATGAAGAAAAAAAAAAAAAAAAAATGTTGTACTGTGCAGCACAATGTTGCATGGTATTAGCAGCTGGATGCAGAGAGATTCTACTTTCTACGACCATTAACTGATGAAATAGCTTGTTAATAACATTTTTAATATTTCATACTCTGATAGGAGAAAAATGGTTGCATAATTGCAAATTGTTCTCTACAAAGTTGCCAACAATATGATGGTTTAAAGGATACAATCCGCTGGTCGTGGTACGCCCACTTCTGCTTCAGATACTCAATGAGACTGGAGACTTTCCTGTGGAGCTCCACAACCATCCTGGGTTAGAAAAGACAAGAAAAGAGATTGTTGTTGATTTACAGTTCAGTTCTAATCAAAAAGGCTCTTTTGGCATGACATTTATTATGTGTTGTCAAAGCACAATTATTGATTGATTGTCTTTATTTCGAACATGCAGGCAATAAAAAAAAAACAAGCTGCAAAGGGGGTATTATGAAGTACAATGAACAGCAAAACATTTCAATGAATAACAATAACAATAACAATAATAATGATAATAAAATAAGTAATAAAACAAAATAATATAAAACAAGTAATACAACTAAAGGATGTTTATCAGAAGTTCATCCTAGTGTCAGGAAGTGACATATTTAGCAGTAACACTTGTTTCTTTCCCTACAGACGTCAGGTGATTTCTCTCCGTCAGACTTTTTTTTTTTTGGAAATAATTCCTCGATGGTGTTTCTGTAATGTAAATGTAATCCTGTCTCTACAGCGGCCTCATTACAATGACGGCAGTCGGTCCTCTCTGGCAGCCAGGTCTGTCTGTGTCTGTCCTCCTCTACTGGCAGACTGTGGTCACTCAGTCTGTACATGATGTTCCTCAGGTTTTTATTAGTTACTAAGGTTAGGTCTGCAACAGTACTCTATCTGTTAACGGCCAAATATGTTTTAGTTTGAGTTGTATGTTAATATAATATCATTGAGTAGTATATCATCCTTCTCTTTAGTTATATAATATGTGGTTAGGTGTAATGTTCTGAGCAATGGTAACTGCTCTGAGGCTACAAAAATATACCATACATATATACTTTGGATTTAAGCTAACCCCTAAACAGAAGTTTTTAGACAGATCTTAATGGTCAATCAGTTAGTCTTTTGGTGATTCAATTGCAAACGCGTATCATTAATGAACTGCTTGATGATGCATTCATTAACCAATAGGCAACGCATTATTGAGCTATGCTGCTGAAAAGTGTAGCAAGAACTACACAGATCAAGTGTTGAGCTTTCTACGGGTGCAAAGAGGGACAAAAACTGTTCTTGAGTGTTGCAACTTGACAGTAATAAGTGGACTAAATGCAATACTACATGCAAACCGTTTCTCAATCACTGCTGAAATAAATGCAAATGTCTGATTTGAAGCTAACTACTCCTGTGATTGCGTTTGTGATAATGAACGTGGTCAACATGCATGGCTGACCTGAGGCGAGGGTTGTGGGCCAGGCTCTGGACGCGGGCCCAGGAGTGGTTACTCCGTGGCTGAAGCTCCACCGCCACCTTCAGGGGAAGCCGCACCGGCTTCTGGTCCTCCTCGTCACTCACTCCTGCAGGAGGACACGAAGACAGTGAGATCAGATGATATCGAATGAGATACAAAGAACAAAGATCTTTAGGCACAACATGCGTGAGTTTTGTGGTCCTCTGTGTCTTTTATTTCTTTTACTTATTTTACTACTTTTAACTACATCTTTTATTTTACTATGTTTATCGTTTTATTTATGGCATCATTTTAGATTTATACACTTATTATTTATTGCTGATTGGTATATGGAATTGTTTGTTTTATTGTTGATTTTATGTACAGCACTTTGGAGACGTTTGTGTTGTTTAAATGTGCTATACAAATAAAGGGGGATTGGATTGGATTGAACATATACAAATTGTTATAGCTATTTTTTGTTTGTTTTTTCCAAGCATTCTGTATATCTCCTCTAAATGTCCCTTTTTATTTTATTTATTTATTTAGTATTATTATTATTTGTTTGGTTTTATGTGTATGTGTATGTATACATGTATATGTGTGTGTGTGTCTTTTCTGATTGAATATGTATTATGTCCTGACAACCCAATAAAGATATATATGAAAAAAAAAAAAAAAAAGAACAAAGATCTTGGAGGAGAAAAGGTCAGGTGATTTTAAAGTAAGAGTAAGAGTTTTATGAAAGGTATTATGCGTCATATAAATCAAAGTCTGCCCAGAGGAAAATGCCAAACCTGCACAATAAAATAGTGAACCCAAAGAGCTGCAAAAAGTAACACGTGCAAAGTACAATACAGCTGACCATGCAATTAAGTTTCATTAAGGGTTGAATATGCTCTCTTTCATGCCCAAATGATTAGCAGCCAACAAATAGAGCAGGGGTGTCAAACTCTGGCCCACGGGACAAATTTGGCCC
Source organism: Centropristis striata (assembly GCF_030273125.1). Taxonomy (NCBI): domain Eukaryota; kingdom Metazoa; phylum Chordata; class Actinopteri; order Perciformes; family Serranidae; genus Centropristis; species Centropristis striata. The sequence goes on from NC_081529.1 coordinate 2,869,065, forward strand.
GCAGTGTAATTTTATTTGGCCCGCGAGGCAATACCAAATTATTATCTTATTATTGTACTACAAAAGCTGACCCGCCGGTATTATACGGTGCATTTACCGCTAATACTACAAATCCCACAATGCCCTGCTGTTGTTTTGGCGCGTCAATCAGGACAGGACCCAGAGACGCTCCTCTGTGACAGTCGTCATAGCAACCTCAAGCTAGAGCTGTCTCCCAGCTACCCCTTCCCAAAAATGGCGAAAAGAAAGGCAGAATTTATTAACCTGTTGAAAAAGTTTATTTTGATATTTAAATCAGAAGGATGCAAATAGAAAAGAGGCATACGATTTTTATTTAATTTTTATTTAATAAATGAATGACATTGATGTGTTTTTTATTTGAAATTTGATTTTGCATGTCTGCACTATTTAGTTATATATTGTATGTTTATAAGCGTTGCTGGTTCCATATTTAATGTTAAAGCAAAACATGTTTGGTATATATTAAAAGGTTTATTTGTTCAATGTTGGCCCGCGATTTTATTCAAGTTTTACATTTTGGCCCATTGTGTATTTGAGTTTGACACCCCTGAAATAGAGAAACTCAGTGGTACTAAGGAGGAAAAAAAAAAATACTAGCATGAGACCCTTTGCCAAGATTTTTTGCACTGAGACAGAACCAAAAATAAACACTTATTAAATCAGTTGTTTTCTCTAAGTGTGTTATTGAGGAGAAGGGCAGGTGCCAGTCGGTCGGACCAGTCATCTCCATCATCTCCCTCCTCCTCCTCACTTTGCTCCCACAGAGTTACCATGGAAACGCCACTAGCCCACACGCTGCCATTGTTATTGCCAAAACCCCGCCCCCACAAACCCTGCACCTCACCAGCGCCACGGTTTGTATTTTCAGCGATGACATTTGTTTACTTTGTATGTATAGAGTGTGTGTCGGGTGTCTGTCATCACATGCTCACCATCTGGGTCGCAGAGTTTCTTCAGTGCTCGGCACATGGGTGCTTTGATTCGTAAGTTCCTCCCTTTGGAGCGCACGGTGGTGGCCCTGGTCAAACAAACAGGACAGCAGTGAAATCTCCACTTTAATACATCATATACACATCACAGAATCAGCTACACAATTAACAACAAAATAATAAAAAACATTTGACAACAAAGAGGCCATGAAGTAAGTACAATTATACCAAACTATAGAATGTTTTGAAAAATGTCAAAAAGTCAGCGATATTATTGGTGTACTTATAATTGTTCCTGTAGTAGAATTCTTGTATTTGATATTTATCACCTCATACAAAGAGTGAAAGATTATCTGTGTTTTTGCAGATGTGATGTTGTACTAAAAGTCCCAGTGAAATTAAAAATACATTTTCTAAATTTTGAATCATGTATCCCTGTGTTAACGATTCAATTATCTCTTGATATTATGCAAAATATACAGTACAGGCCAAAAGTTTGGACACACCTTCTCATTCAATGTGTTTTCTTTATTTTCATGACTATTTACATTGTAGATTCATCAAAACTATTAATGAACACATGTGGAATTATGTACTTAACAAAAAAGTGTGAAATAACTGAAAACATGTCTTATATTCTAGTAAGCAAAGGGTGGTTACTTTGAGGAATCTAAAATACAAGACATGTTTTCAGTTATTTCACACTTTTTTTGTTCAGTACATAATTCCATATGTGTTCATTAATAGTTTTGATGCCTTCAGTGAGAATCTACAATGTAAATAGTCATGAAAATAAAGAAAAACGCATTGAATGAGAAGGTGTGTGTCCAAACTTTTGGCCTGTACTGTATGTTTAAAAAAAATCAGAAATAGAACATTCTTTTTTCTTCCTGTAAAACCAAGTAAAGTGGTTGTAAGTGTTTAAAAAGTCATCCAGCAATCAAGTGCATTTACAAAAATGAATCCAATCAAATGAAACCTTTGGGCAACTGACTAGCAATATCTGTCATATAACACCACACTTTACCAAATGTGGGTCGTAGTAGCTAACAGAGCAAAGAGAGGAAGAGATGTGTGTTAACCCATTGAAGCCTGGACAGCGGATACTCGTTTTGTATAAGCTCTCAAATACTTTTAGAATTTCATTTCTATCCGCTACAGAGGCTGAAAAAACTATTAAAAGTAGAAGCGTTGACACTTCTGTTGAATTTCCAGAAAAACTTCAGGTTTTAGGGGCTTATTTTAAAATCGCCCAGAGGTTTTACAGGCGTTTCAGGCCTCAAAGACATCAGTGATCAAAAACTTTTGATCTCCAAAATAATGTAGCTGAGGTCTATTATGGTCTTTTTTATGGTCTGGGAGGCTTTGGAGAGCAGATTATTGTGAATTTGACTGTGGAAGAGCAGGGAGCTACAGGCGCTGACGGCATTGAAGGCCAAGTGCTGTTTAACTGCGTGTGCTACCCACGCTGATGCGAAGCAAAGCCAGTTTAAAGTCTGCTGAGTTCCCCTGTCATCTCTTCCTCGTGATCTCACAACAGGTGAAGAAGGTGTGTGTGGAGCCAAAATAGTCCTCTGTGTCTCTATCGCGCTAAACTCTAAGCCCGCCAACTTTTAGCAGCCCAGAATCCCTCTTGTAACTGTTAACCACTCAAATATCACATTTCACTGGGAAATAAGTTAGAGCACAGAAGCTAAATATGCTGGTAACACTTTACAATAACCATCTAAGTGATGTTTATAGATGGTTTATAGACCAATCATTAATCATTTACAAAATTCTATACATATTTAATCTTTAAATGTTTTCAAACAATTTCTTAAAGGTATAAGAATCATTTTGAAATCATTAACATACTTAATATGGTGTTAAAAATGTTATAATGAGTGCAAAACTATTAATAAACTAAGAATTATAATGTAATTGTTTGTTTATGGTAAAGAAACTATCAACTTACATTAATATACCTTCTATTTGGCATTTATAAATTATAGTTCAACATTAATACATTTTCTATTTGCCATTCTAAATGGCCTATATACGGTTTATAAATGATGATTAAACATTAATAAACTATCTGTTAACCATTTATAAATGATGGTTATTGTAAAGTGTTACCAATATGCTTCGATTTCCGTTTCACAGGGACTTTAAAACCATAAACCACACACCTGACAAGCCAAGGTGTGCATGTACAAAGAGCCATTTATTCATCATAAAAATGTAATACAGTGGGTCATGTATTGTTACTACTGACTTACCCTTGCTGGATTAGTTCATTCAGCTTCGTCACGTTCTTATCATCCATTACTGTCAAAGACAAAACACAGAGCTGTTTACGACACGGTGGTCCCTGAGGAGCAGCTGTCCCCCATGACAGGGAGGGAGCAGCGTTAATCACGTCCCTTGTGTCCCAAAAACTAACAGCTGAAAAACACTTGCACACAAAACAGCTTTAAAGAGGCGACACATGTACAGCCTTCACTTACAGCCGCCAACTTTTTTGCGTAGCTCGGCGTAGCAGATGAGGCCGTATAGTTCTTGAGAAGATTTCTTCATCACTCTGGCGTACGCTGAAAAAGAAAGGATGCATAAGTCACAACAGTGCTGTAACCATGGAGACAGGAGGCATGTGTAATGTATGCTACGTAAAGATAACAGCACTGTGACGCTGAGGGCTTGTTGCTTATCTGGAGGTTTTAATGTTTTGGGACAAGGTCTCCCTGCATAACAAAATGCTATAAACAGCAGTGTGGGGTCTCATTTGAGAAGTCCTGGAATCCCTTTTTGTCTTATGTCAATAGCACAAGATGTCTGATGACTGTGAATTGAGTACTGAAATGAGCTGAGCCTTTGTTTGTTTGTTTGTTTGTTTTCCCTTTAATTGTATTTACTTATTTTTTGTTATCTGTTTTTTTTACTACAATTTTTTAAAATTAAATATGTATATATGATAAGTTAGGTATTTGTTATTTCTTATTGATTTTATCTATTTTTTTATTTGTTTATTAATTTACTTATTTTTATTATTGTTATTTATTTTATCATTTTATCTATTCTTTTATCACAACCCATCTTTTTTTGTTTTTCCTTTGTTTGTTTATCTTTACTTTTCAACTATATTTGCCAATTTCTTGGGGCTAGGTGCCTATGGGAGGGGGGTGGGGGGTTGGTATCTGTTCTGTAGTATGTTGTATTCACTTGCAATTACTGGTGTATGGAACAGTATTGTTTGTTTGTTTTATAAAAATGTAAAATCCAATAAACAGATTGTTAAAAAAAAAAAAAAAAAACATTGACCTGAAATATACAATACATTTGACTAATCAGAGAGAAGTCTGATGACAAACAGAGTGAATTAAATAAATTAAAGCCGTTTTCAAACCCTGAACAACGCACACTATTTTAGCTAATTTGACATTTCTAATGGACGTAACATAAGTGACACCAGATGAGATGGTATAAGTCAGGGGTGGGCAATTAATTTTCCCAAGGGGCCACATGACCAATACCACGAAGGTTGCAGGGGCCGGACCAAAACTCGGAACTAAATTCTGCTCAATATTAATGTAATCGCTTTATAAAATACAGTAAATTATCTGGTTTTGAGCTGCTACTGATAGGAACACATGTTATGATAAGACTGTTAATGTGGAGTAAATCAAATAAAGCAGTAAAAAGTAGTAAATACTCCAATCACTATATCACTTTTCCATTTATTTTAAACACAACTGTAAATGACCTTTAGCAAGGTTCATATTTATGTTTTTGTATTATATAGCTTGTTTTTCATGTTTGTACATTTTCAAGGTGTTTTACAATGTTGTGATGCTTTTATTTTGAAAAGGTGCCGTCCAGTGTAAAACGGGTGCTTTCATTTTGAAAGGTAGTGACAGGAAATAACCGGTAGAACGGTTAAATGAAAAAACGAACGGTAAATAATAACGAGTGCGTAGTAATTCATATAAAGTTGATATAAAGTATGAAAAAGGCTTCTATAGTGGCTGACTGACAGGACACAAGGTTTGTTAAAGTTTATTTTATTCTGTCATATATATTAGTGGCTATATTTGTTGTCTTAACTATAGTAAAAGTGCTTGTTAGCTCTAGTGCTAATGATGTTTGCTATTTTTTTTCAAAATAAAAGCACTGCGGTTATATTGATTTCTAATTTCTTGGTAACCTCACGCGGGCCCAGGTCTGGTATAAGTTGTACTTTATTATTGTGAAAAAAAAGTTATGTGGAGCTCTAACATTTAAGAAATAATCACTATTTTACCCTTCAACTTTCTCTAAGACTTAGTGAGGTCCCAGCTGGTTTTGTGTGGCAGTGATAAAGGGATAAAACTCACCGTTGGCAAAGTCGATATGTTTGGAGATCTTGTGCCACGTCCGGTAGTAAAAGTGGCGCACCTGCTCCTTGTTCTTCACCATGTTCGCTGGCTTGCCTCTTTTCTTGTACTTCATTGCAATGTTGTTCTGGATAGCTTCAAAATCCTTCCCATGCTGCAGACCAGAATAATAATAGGGATGAGTATAAGGCTACAACCACACTAATAGGTTTACTTTTTAAAAGTTGACAAACGTAATTTGGGTCAGCAGCGTTTCACAAAGATTTAGAGTTTTAGAAATACAGAAATGCTGGAGTAGTGAGGACACTAGGCATAAACATAGCAAAAAGTTATGTGTTTTTTGAAAAAAAAAAAAAGTAGGCTCTAGCCTAAGATATCAAAAATGTATGCCCAAACTTTGAGCTAAAATTGTGTCATATAGGTAGTGTTAGGGCTGGGCGATACGGCCCTAAAAGAATATCACGATATTTCAGGCTATTTTTGCGATAACGATATTCTTGACGATATTACAAAATACTTAAAAATATATAGAAAATATGTTTTTTTTTAGTCTGTATAAATAAATAAAAATCTAAAATGTAGTGTGAAGTGCAAATCTCAACAGTTGCCAAATACAAAAAAATGTACTCTTGACTCTTTAGGGGTTCCGGGGGCATATGTGAATGACATTTTGTAAAGGAAAATAAAGGTTCTTGTATGTTTTATTTAAGGCATCTTATTTTGACAGTCTTCTTGTAAGTTCTGTGGTGGATTCTGTTAACACGCCGTGCTCTTATTTTGAAAGCTGCATGTGTTTAGCGACAGAGAGTAAGTAGCTTTTTGTGATTAAAACAACTTTCACCACTACATCAAGAAGTAGGAATGTTGCCAATATCGTGATATGCATTTTTTTTAACCATAAAAAAAATATACCGATATTATCGTGAACGATACGACATGGCACACCCCTAGGTAGTGTCCATTTTTAACCTATTACAATCCATTTGTTTCAGCCCCTTACCTCGTAGAGACCCTCAAAAAAGCTGTTTTTGTCCTCTGTGCTCCAAGACTCCCACTGCCGACGGGCCCTCTTCTGGTTACCAGCCTGCTCCTCTTTCTCAGCAGAGCCTTGGCCCTTTGAGGCCTTCGATACTCCCCCCGCCGAGCCAGCCAGGGGCCCCGACTGGCCCACTGTCCCGTGGGAAGAAGAAGAGCCATTCTCTGCTCCTGTATGACACAGAGACAGGAGCCCACAAATGCATCAGTCATGAAACATTCACAGAAAGAAACTTCAATGTCAGTATAAAAAAAAAAAAAGGACTTTTCCTTTTTCCTTCTTTTGGTTGACCGCCTGGGTTGGTTTGTATGGAATGGAAAAATAGATTTTTTCAAAAATTCGATTGTAGCTTGTGGTTTGGGAGATGTTAAAATTCATGCACACAAAGCCACCCACTGCTGTTACACTGCACAACCTGCAGAGCTTCCCCTTCTGCGGTTCAGCTCTGGCAGGGATGCAGGAAAAGCAATCAGTCCCTATGGCCAGGTCCACAGTACACCGGTCCAAAACCAACTCCTGGTGAGCTCTGATGCCTGAGCACAATGCCAGAGGCTTTAACACAAGCAGTAACATGCAGTCGCTCTACTATTTTAGGCCAAATGTAGATTTTCAGCCAAAATGGATGTTTCATTTACAAATACAACTCTCTGTGTGGGTCACAGGCACTAACCTAGATGTGTCTCTTTCAAAATAGACATGCACCAATTTAGCATCATATCAAAATAAGTAGGGCTTCCTTGGTCATCTGGTTGACACTCCGGAAAACTAAATATAAATCTGATGAAGCAATCAGCGTTTTTCTTTCAAGCAACAACAAAAGAAATCATCACACTTGTAAGAGCACACCAACTCATCAATACAAAACTGTTAATGATCTGTCGATTCGAGCCCGATTCATTTATAAAGCCATTTTTGAGAAAAAACTACTGTCACTGCAGAGCAGCATCATTATACACACTGACACAAATCAGTAATAATTACGCCTCACTGTGAGAAAAAGAAATATAAATATCTCAGGAACAAACATGCAGGTTTCTGCTTGGTGGAGCAACGTTTAAATAACACCCCACTGCCTCACCTTTCCTCACTGATTTAGTGTTTATCATTACTTGTGATCAGTGATCGACGACACAAATCCTTTAGTTTGTTTCACCGTCAGTGAAGCCTGAGACCCTTAACTTATCTCTGGGTTTAGTTTTTTGCTCAGGGGATGAACAGTACTATTTCAGTTCACCAATGACAGCATCTGACATTTGCTAGAATGATAATGCTCCACTGAGGCCTTCGTTGTTGTTTGCTGCATCGCTATTGTTTCTGGTTACATGTATGAATGAAGTGTACATGATCTTTTTAAAAAGACAAAATGTTAATTTGCCAACTGGATGGATCAGTTAAATAACAATTAAATTGTTTAGGCCAATGAGGTCATTCTGTTCTTTTTCCATTTGCGGAAAAAAATAAAAATAAAAATGCGAGTAACTTTCTAAAATAATCCTGCTCTCCTCTCCTGTTTAGGGATGCATCGATACTGACACTGATATCAAGCGGATACTGACTCAAACAGAACAAAAGGGCTTTAATTTAATTCTGTTTATATATGATATAATAAAGTTTACGTTTTGACCAGTTTGTTGCTGCATAAGGTTTACACTCAAATTTTAAATCCTGACCATTTAAGATTATTTTAACCAAAGCTGCTGTTGGATTATTTATTATTTTAATAATAAATAGCAATTCAGTAAATTTACATCCATGTAATAATTGTTACATTTTGTTTTACAAAGTTAGGAAAGCAGTGTTTAAGTTAAGTCACGCATAATTGAATGATCACTTTCATTTCCACACAGTGAGGCACACAGCTTATTGATCAAATACTACTATTGATTCTCAGTATCGGCTGACACACAAAGCCCAGGTGTTGTATCAGGAGTGAAAAAGTCTGATGGTGCATCCCTAGAACTGCTCCCATTTCCATGCAGAAATACTGAAGTAAATCTGCTATTTTTTTTATTTTTTCTACACTCGCTTCATAACAACAGTCATAACAACCCTGTGTTTTTAAATTCAGAATAGCAAGTTTCCAAAGAAATCGCAACGGAAAATAGTCAGATCTTAATTTAAATGTAATTTCTGGTCTGTCTTCTCTCCTCCTTCTCACAGAAATTGTTACATTTTGTTTTACAAAGTTAGCAAAGCAGTGTTTAAGTTAAGCCTGAGGTTGCCTCACGCATAATTGAATGATCACTTTCATTTCCACACAGTTGAACCACACAGCTTATTGATCAAACACTAGTATTGATAATCAGTATCGGCTGATACACAAAGCCCAGGTGTTGTATCAGGAGTGAAAAAGTCTGATGGTGCATCCCTAGAACTGCATGCAGAAATACTGAAGTCCTAAATCTGCTATTTATTTTTTCTACACTCGCTTCATAACAACCCTGTGTTTTTACATTCAGAATAGCAAGTTTCCAAGAAATCGCAACTGAAAATAGTCGGATCTTAATTTAAATGTAATTTCTGGTCTGCCTCACGCATAACTGAATGATCACTTTCATTTCCACACAGTGGAACCACACAGCTTATTGATCAAACACGAGTATTGATACTCAGTATCGGCTGATACACAAAGCCCAGGTGTTGTATCAGGAGTGAAAAAGTCTGATGGTGCATCCTTAGAACTGCTCCCATTTCCATGCAGAAATACTGAAGTCCTAAATCTGCTATTTATTTTTTCTACACTCGCTTCATAACAACCCTGTGTTTTTAAATTCAGAATAGCAAGTTTCCAAAGAAATCACCACTGAAAATAGTCGGATCTTAATTTAAATGTAATTTCTGCTCTGTCTCTCTCCTCCTTCTCACAGAAATTGTTCACATGCTGGAGTTGCAACTTGGGTTGGAGCAGCCAAATCCTAACCCGGAGTACAACAACCTACCCAGAGGGAGGATCCAGCAACAGAACCTGCATCAGTTCAGCCATCACTGATAAACAAACTGTAAACATAGTGACAACTGAGGGCATGCACACTTCCATCTGAGCTGGTCACAGTATATATACATACAGTACCTTTCGATTTTGCCCCGCCATGTCCATTGATGGTGGAGCCGATTGAATCCTTCCGGATCCGTTTGCTCGGAGGTCGAACGCTTGATCGGAGAAAATGATGCTGGTCGTGACACGGAGGGGCGGACTCCGCTAAGGTCTGGGGGTGCTGGGGTGCTGAGCCCAGCCCGGTTCGGTTCGGCGGGGAAGCGGGGAGACCCGGAGCTGGAGCCGGGCTGAGAGCCGTGCTTGATGGATTAAGAATTTCCACTCCGTCGTCTCCCTTTGTACTGCGCTCCTCGCTCGCCTGCTCTGCGCTCTCCTCCTCGTCGCAACCATCGGGCTTTCTGGACGGATTCCTCCTCCCATCGACACCGATCCCCTCCCTGGAGCCCAGTGTCATGCTGCCAAAACACATTCAGGGGAAATTTGTCACATTAGGAGCAAAGCGGTGTGCAAAATTAACTTCTAAAGACGACGTTCACTGTCTCTCAACATGGCCGCCGCTGTTTGTTTCAAATCCCCTCTCCAGTCCCGACAAAACAACACCAAATATATGCATTTAACGTCTTGAGATCAATTATATTCAACAACCAAAAACAGTTTAGGAACTGGCGGTAGTGTTTTACCAAGTGTCTTTTGGCTCAAATGGCTAATATTTTAGGTTTAATTTCAACTAAATTCAAATGCGAGCGCTTTTCAGTTTAGCGCCCTGCAGAAACGACAACGAAACCCCTCGGTGCATTCGACCTCTAAATAAAGTGTTTATTTAAAACATTATTTTACCCATTTTCGTGCTCTTCGCTAGTAGGCGACGTCTTCTTTCTCTTCACCATGAGTCCGAACGGTTAGATTGGCAAATAGTGATCAAATAGAGCATAATAAAACCGAGACCGATGTCTCCGCTTTCTGCCCTCTCCTTGCTCCTGCTTCGACTGAGCTGAACTCTCTGCGCAGTTCAACCGTTTTCTATCAGCAACAACATTTCTCTATGCTTCTTTACAAAGAGAAATAAAACTATACAACACTGACATTAAAGAAGCATTTACCCTGTGCGATGAAGAAGAATGTATTGTAGCATATGTCAGCTCAGCTCATCTTAATTGATAAGCCTAGATAGTTTTATTAACCTGTGCGCAAGTGGACTTTGCTTGTCACTACGTCACCATCGCCTGCAGAAATTATGTCTGCAAAAACAATTTATTTCATATACATCCTGCAATTGTGAGACTTTGTGACAATACTGTATTTGCTTACATTGGTCACGCCTCATACAAATACATAATCATACTTTAGAATCGGGCTGGACCAGGCTTTGAGAGCCCGGTGAACATAAAGACCTGATGTATATTGCAGGTGTAAAATAGTGTTATAACGTGTACATTTATAATATTGTGCTCTCATGATTGTAATACACCAATCTATTTGTTTCTGGATAATCGAAAGTGTGGCAGCAAAGATGTATGACAGCAACAAAAGCTACACAAAGAAATATGATTTGGACATGAGAAGTATAAAGGGAAATCTCCCTCTATACATTCAAAACAGCCTTTGAATTTCTGTTTCGTGTCATTTAAACGCTAAATCTCACATCCACCGGCCTCAAAGTAGTACTGATCTAACAGCAGTGAAAGCCCTAAATTACTAGTGAAGTTTGTCAATATCAAGTCAATCTTAAAACTTACAGTTACTGTAATGTTAAAAAGGTTAATGTAACTACACTTTTACTAATACTCAACGTCACAATGTGGTTACACTGTAGCTTTAGGTAAAACTTAAATTTTACAGCACCACAATGACTTCACAGTTAAATTACATATTTCCCTTGTAATGTTAGAATCCTAGCAGCCTAGTGATAATAATAGTAGACCAACCCCTGCTCTATTATTATACTATAAGCTTGAGATTACTATAGAAGTGGATTGTTGTAACACTTACTAGTATACAAGTTATTTGCACTAATAGTTGTTGGTAACTTCGTTGTAATAAACTGTACAACATGCATACAAGAGTCGTCTCCATTCATAACGTGGTACCTAGCATGGCTGCTGTTTTTGGCTAGCTAACGCTAACGCTAATACAGTCAAAGAAGCCATATCGTTGCAAAAACTGCTTGGAACATAATGACTGTTTCACGCCGAAGCTCAGACAGATTGTTAGAGTGATAACAATGATCGATATTTAGAAATTACCTGACGTGGATGCCTGTTGGGGGTATTTCCAGTCGAGTGGCAGGCTAGCATCGCTAGCTGACGGCGGACGTGCAGCTTGTTGCAGATGACAGTTCCTGCTGTTGGAGCGTACACGCGTTAGCCACGCCCACTACAACTCGAAAACAAATCCTCTGATTGGTCAGGAATACACGAGGACGACGGTTAGATTTTGATTGACAGACGGCTCCGCCAATCGTTAATAAGAGAAACCCTGCGATGGACCAATCGCCATCCTCTTCCTGTCTCGCCCTAAAAGGTTTCCCATTATGTGTTTTTTTTAACGTTCAAAGCCAGTTTGACGCTTCAACAATCTAATCTTGCTGCTAAAACTCTGAATATTTGTAATTTTTTATAATATTTTTGTATGACAACCTCTTTATGATTTATTGAAACCCCCTGGCGATGTTCTGATGTATTTTTTTTGTATTACACCCCACCCAACTGCCTTAATAAAGTTTATTAAAAAAAATAAAAATCAAAAAATAAAAATCTAATCTTTATGCTGAGAAATAAAGTGTTATTTCGAAAAGATTAGATCACCGGAATGGAGGTATTGAGCGCTTTACAAATAAGTCCCTCCCACAGGGTGATTGACATTTTGACGATCAAATCGATGGGCGGAATACAAAGGAAGCGCTTGAATTAAGTCCTGGCTTATGCCGTAAAATCACCCGGTTTAGCTGAATAACAATCTGATATTTTTGACTGGCAACATCACACTCTCTTACAGCTGTTGTTATAACGCGCCAACTGGAGAGCACATTCAATACAGTACAAAGGGCTATTGATTCAATGGCGTCTGCACTTCAATTTAGTTGAAATTTCAGACTAAGCTTACTTTATCTGTGCCCCAGTGCCACAAAACAACAGTGGTGAAATGTAACTAAGTACATTTACTCAAGTACTGTACTTAAGTATAATTTTGAGGTTCTTGTACTCTACTTGAGTATTTCCATTTTATGTAACTTTATACTTCTACTCCACTAAATTTAGAGGCAAATATTGTACATTTTACTCCACTGCATTAAGCTGACAGCTTTAGTTACTTTTCAAGTCGAGATTTAACATAAAACATGATACATTTAATGTGATTTGACATTTTTTTAATTAAACCTCATAACTGGATATTTTGTAGTGAAAACTACAAACTAGCCCTTTTTTACAAAATTAAAGCACTTCTTACATAAATGCATCAATACAAATAATCTTATATGTTTAGTACAATATAAAACAATCTGAGTGGGTCCATTCTGCATAACGAGTACTTTTACTTTTGACACTTTAAGTACATTTTGATGCTGATACTTTTGTACTTTTACTTCAGTAAGTTTTGAATGCAGGACTTTTACTTGTAGTGGAGTAATTTCACAGTGTGGTATTAGTATTTTTACTTAAGTAAAGGATCTGAATACTTCTTCCACCACTGCAAAACAACGCCATATATCGAGTTCAGTACGCGGGTTTGGTTGTTTAAAGTTTCTGTCACAAACCAACAGGGCGGAGTTATTTGTTTATTTTTATATATCGTCACCCTGTTAAAATAATCGCCTAACCTTTCAAGTTTAACAGGAAACACAAAAAACTTCACCAAAATGTAACATATGACATTTATTGATCATTTCACTCAAAAAGGATGTAACAAAGGATGGCTATTGGCATAGTAATACCACTGTGTGTAAATTATGTCACCTAAGAGAAATAAATGACTTAGGCAATTTTTTGAACATGCCTTTGTGACTTAAGCAAGATATGGTAACACTTTATTTTGAAGGTGTCTACATAAGAGTCACACAAGCCTGTCAGAAACATGACATGACAAGTATCATGAGCATTTCTGTTACTTCAAAGTGTCATTAATGTTCATGACAAATCCCATGTCATGTTTATGACACGCTCATGTCACTCTTATGTAGACACCTTCAAAATAAAGTGATACCATATCTTGCTTAAGTCACAAAAGGCATGTTCAAAAAATTGCCTAAGTCACATTTTATTTTGACTTAGGCATGATAAATCTGCTTAAGTCACACACTTGACATAGGCTATTATCTTAAAGGGGTAAAATCACATAGGTAGCCGGCGTCATGAGGAGATTATTTAGGCAAAAAATACAATTTTGACAAAAAATTACATAGGCGATTATTTTAACAGTGTGACGATATAAGTCATGTACACAATAAAATGTATGTCAGCAGTTGTAAAACAAAAGGAAATGGTTTCAAAACACTTGTTTTCAAATAACATTTTTGTCTCGAAATGCTTTTACGCCTTGGAACACTTAGTGCACCTTTTCTAGAGGGGTACGCTGCCCTACAAAGCCTAACTGCAGTAACTACATTTTTGGTCAGAATTGAGTTATAACTAAAAATGAACCCCTTGATGTCTGTTTTATCTTGTGACAAAGTTTAAAATTTCAATTTTGCTTTATTTCAGAGAAATAATTATGTAAAAACCACAAAATCGAACTCAAAACCAAGCAGTAATTGCACTCACCACGGTCTGCTTTGGATATATATACTAATTTAAACATAAAAATAATAGAAATTCTAAGTTTATTTGAAAGGGAAATTATCTCGATAGTGATTAAGTAAAAAAGTAAGATATTATAAGACTAAAATATAACATTTTTTTATAATAAGTCTAAAATATGAACATATTTGAATAGAGTTGTTAAACACTTTTAAATACACTGATAACAAAATCAATTTTAAAACGTTTATTCACTGAAAACAAAATATTAAATTTTAAGAAGACAAAAGCATTGTTGTTACTCCACTCTGTTTTTGCATCACTATTAGAAACTTTTACAGCAATGCAGTAACGATGTCTTTGGGTTCAAAGGTCAAATAAATCGTCATGATTTTTTAGCATAAAAATTACATCATCAATACATGTAGAAATAAGTGTCATATCCAGTGATGGAAAGTAATTAAGTACATTTACTCAAGTACTGTACTTAAGTACAATTTTGATGTACTTGTACTTTACTTGAGTATTTCCACGTATGTAACATTATACTTCTATTTCACTACATTTTGAGGCAAATATTGTACTTTTTACTCCACTACATTTAGCTGACAGCTTTAGTTACTAGTTACTTTTTTGATCAAGATTTAACATGATAAAACATGATAAATTTAAAGTGATTAGACATTTGTTTTTAAATGATACCTCATAACAATATATTAAGTAGTTAAAATGAGCCCTGCTTACATAGATGCATCAATACAAATAATCCAATAATATATTTGGAATATATAAAATAATCTGAGTGGGTCCATGCTGCATAACGAGTACTTTTACTTTTGATACTTTAAGTACATTTTGATGCTGATACTTTTGTGCTTTTACTTTAGTAAGTTCTGAATGCAGGACTTTTACTTGTAGTGGAGTAATTCTGCAGTGTGGTATTAGTACTTTTACTTAAGTAAGAGATCTGAATACTTTTTCCACCACTGGTCATATCACTTATCTGCATATAATCAATTTGGCTGGCCAGTTAAAACACGTTAAAACTTTAAAGCAGTTTTTCTTAGTTTCACCCTTTGCGTAGTTACTGCAGTTAGACTTTTTAGGGCAGTTAACGGGGTGATTGAATCGAGCGCACCTCAGCTCTCAGCAGCTTGGCAGCGGACCAATCATATTCCTCTGCGTCACAGCTGGTGGACTGAAGTTCGTCACTACGGACTTTGGCTGGGCACGCGCACGCGCAGACAGGATTCTGGTTTGGGCACGCGCACACAGACACACAGACAGGGGAACTCGCTGCTCGTCCAGTTGGCAAAGTGACGAAGTTGTCTTCGGAAACTTAAAAGGCTCGAAACAAAACCACTATGACTTCGACTAACATGTTTCAAGGGTTGGAGGGTGCGAAACCAAGTTCAAGGTGAAGAATATCAGTCGTTTAGCTTGGTTATGTGTGTAAGAAATGGCCGACAATGTGTTATATAGAGTGTGGGCAGTCGCTCAGTATCTCAATGTAGGTTAACATTATATGTGACAGGAGCAATAAGTAACTGTTGCACCAGCACTTTTTTTTTTGCTTATACCTTTCGACATAATGATAGCGATGTTTTAAGTAGAGCATGCTTGGTTTGCATTGTCTTAAAGAGAGAAGAAGTAGCTTTGTGAGCTAACCGAGCAGGCGTTGTCTGCTGCTGCGGAAGTGTGAAGCCTCTGCAGGCTGCTGCTCTTTGTGTGGCCACATTGTTCTTAAAGGACGTCCAGTTTCCTCTTTCATGCTCTGAAGCGTCATCTCTTGTGTCATATCTGCTAATTGCAAACACGTTGTTGGTTTTTAACACTGTGTGAAGATGCAGCTTTATTCAGTGGCGGTTCTAGACCAGTTTTACTGTGGGGGCCAGTGTTTAATCAGAGGGGCACATTGAAAATCGTCAAAAATTATATTTAACCCTATAAAGCCAAGTGTATCATATTTGATACATACGTTTTTGAGACCTCTACATCATCAGTGTGATATTTTTTTCCTGATGAATACATGAATTGATGATTAAAAAAAACTGAGCAACAAATTTCACAGAAATACCAGATGTAACAAAAATGATTTGCTTTGGTTCCACTGGTGGATCTGTCATTGCTGCGTGAAAACTTCATATCAGCAGATGTATGATGTTGTTTTATATGGTGAAAAATATTTTGTATGTTTGAGGAAAATGTTAAAAGGAAAGTCAAAGTTTTATTTGGTTAAAAATATTAGGTTTTATGTGATTATGTGAGTTCAAGAAAAGCAAATTGTGAGCAAAAAATTGCACAAAAAGACCTGATGTATCAAATATGATCCAAATTAAATTCATATATGAAAATTGATATTGAATTTAAAAAAAATGTTAGCTGGTTCAACAAAAACTCCAGTTTTGAAAATTTAGAATTTTCTGGCAACTATTTCACGGTTCAGGCTTTATAGGGTTAAGCATTCAAAACCTTTATTTTAGCCAAAAGTCTCATATTTGGAAGAACTACATTGATTGAAGCAATGAGACTTACCAACATTATCAATTATTTTTGTACGACAATGACATTTCTCATTTTTGTGCACAATTACTTTTTTGTGCAGTACAGTGAGAATGATCTTTATATTTAACTTTTATTGCACAATTAAACTATTATACAATGTCCACATTCTGGGTTCCTTTTGTGTACAATGAGATATTGTTTGAACAAAAAATAGGTTAGAATTGTTCCGTTATTCATTGTTATAAATTGATCATTTTATTATTAATTTGACACAGGGGCCACAGCAGGGGCCAAGGGCTTCTTCACAGGGGCAGTGGCCCCTGTTGGCCCCTGTGTAGAACCGCCACTGGCTTTATTTATAACGAGCTAATGTTAGAGTTTTCAGACGTATGGCGCCATTCCCGCTATATAATCAGATAGCCTGTCATTTAGCTGCTTTGGCTCAAGCTGTCGCCTGTACTGTACTGTACTGTAATATATTTATAGCCAGGTTACCTACTGTTTTCTACTTGCCCCCTTTGTGTGTTAGAGTGGGTAAATGACAGTAATTGGTAAACCGGAACCTCGTATGACTCAAAGGCACTCTGAAAAAACAATAATGTTCAGTCAACATCCTCTGACAACTAGTAATTTCAATAATTACACACAGTATACACAAGCAGTTATGGCGTAGTAAGATGAACGTCAAGGAAACAAGTAAAAACAATCGTCTATCTGTATTTGAAATCTGCATTTGCCAGGTCACACTTGCGCAGGTTCATTGATTTAAGGGAGACTTGCATGAATAAATTGGATACGATCAAAAATTTGTTTTTTTATCTCCTGCAGGGTGTTGCAGCCTCCTGGAGGTGGCTCCAGTAACCTGTTTGGAGGCTATGAAGACGACGCAGCAGCATCAAGAAGACCTAATAAGATGGCCTCTAAAGTTTTCGCTCCACCAGAGGAGTCCCAGAGTGTTCCCAGGCGCTCCAATCCCCCAGGTCAGACCAGCTTGTAAGGGTTAATGGATGTGCAGAGGCAGGCCAGTCAAAACATCTGTCAGTGTCCAGGGTGTAAAAACTCTAACTGTGATGTGATAATTCCAGTATAAACACTTTCACTGTTCTCTGTGCCTGAATATAATCCATCTCCAGGTTTTGTGGAGTAGCTGGTATAGTAAAGTAAGGTTTCAGGCCGGTCTACTATTGAAAAATGGTCTGAGTGTCCAGGCAGGGACTGCTGAGTCACCCTGACTTTCTTATATTTTACTGTGGCATTAGCATCCGTTAATGGTCAGTGAATTGCTGCTATGCATGACACTATAATTTTCTTGCGCACATAGTATAATACTAAAGGGCATGAAAAAGGTCAATTCAGCTGTCAAAATATTTTTCTAATCCCATATAAATAACCATAGAGTACATTCTGCCACAGTGTCATAAATCTGCAGGGCCATTGAATGGGCAGTTCAGTTCACGAGGCACTCAAAATAAAATGTCACAGAGAGTGAAGTGGGTGGAAATGACACTGGCATTACTTCAAAACTGAACACGCATCTTGGCAATACTTTATGCAGGTGGGAAGAGCAGCGGGATATTTGGAGAACCTGAACCTCCAGCTCGGCAACAGAAACCCGCACCTCCTGGTGGACCAACCAGCAACATATTCGGTGCTGCAGAGAGTGCACCAACCCAAAGCCCAAGTCGTAGCCACCCAAATAAGCCAAAGGTAGGCCATGCAGCTAAATGTCATTCTCAACTCTGACTGTATTGTATTTTGATTTTATTTATTATTTTATTTTAATGTTGTTCTTCCTAACCCCTGACTAGCTCACCAGGTAGTGAGCTATTAAAATAATCTACTCACCGCCTTACAGTTGGGGTCCAAAAGTTATCTTGTTTATCCAATATTTGATACTGTTTTTATCTTGTCAGACGTAAAAGCACATGACAGATGTGTCACATACCCTGGTGTATCGGTCTCCCCCACCGTGGGTCAATACTGTTTGTGCAACCAGGGTACTGTAAGCTTAGACTGCTGAGTCTATTGCAACAATCTCAGCAGTGACCCAATTAGATTCTAAGCAGCCCTCTTAGGAATCAGTTAAGTTAAACAGTTTTTTATGTGAAAGTGTTGAGATTGGTGTTTGTATTGCATACAGCTGTTTGCTTGCAGTCCTGGCTAGGCATGTAAACATATTCAGGTGTTTATCATGGCTGGGGAAATGGAATTTAGAAACATTTTTGGATTTTTTTTACAAGTTACTGTGCTCGGGTTCATTTGAAAAAGCCCTATTTTCTGACTGATAAGAACAATTGTCAGTATCACAGGAATTTATCATAATTTTGCCATAGCAAATGTTGAAAATGATGGACTGCTTTAAAGTGTGGTAGTATGACTTGTAAACAGTTGTCATCCTATGCCTTATTTATCACCCTGTTGCCTACAAAGACCATGTCATTGTTGCCAAAAAAATTAACACATTTTCTATATAAGCAACAAACAAAACACCTACATTAATCTGCATTATTGGCAGATTTTGAATTTCTGAACTCGGTCAAACCTCTCACAGCGTGTGTAATAGTCATTAGCTAGCTATGACACATTTTATCCTCTTCCTGGTGCTCTTGTTATATAGATGTGATGTGATTATGATCACAGACCAACATGTTCAGCCGTATTACAGGATCTACTGACTACAAGCATGAAGCCAGTATTTTAATTCTAACCAGGAAAAAGTATTGAGATTTAAATCACCTTTTCAAGAGAGATCTGGCCTTGTAGCCTGGTTAACGCTTCACATAAAGGAGCCACACCTAGGCTACAAGATTTTTACAAAGCTATTCAATTTTGAATTGAATTGAATTGAATTTTCATTTCACACACAAGTAGGAATTTTACAGATCTTCTCTCTTCTCAAAGCATGCAGTATAGGGGTGTGCCATATTGTATCGTTCACGATAATATCGGTATATTTTTTTCATGGTTAAAAAAAAATGCATATCATGATATTGGCAACATTCCTACTTCTTGATGTAGTGGCGTAAGGTTAACATTAGCTAACAATTAAATTTTAATCACAAAAAGCTATTTACTCTCTGTCGCTAAACGCATGCAGCTTTCAAAATAAGAGCACAGTGTGTTAACAGAATCTACCACAGAACTTACAAGAAGACTTTCAAAATAAGATGCCTTAAATAAAACATACAAGAACCTTTATTCTCCTTTACAAAATGTCAATAAAAATATGCCCCCGAAACCCCCTAAATGGTTATTTTTATTATTTTCTCAGACATTTTTTTATTTATTTGGCAAATGTTGAGATTTGCACTTCACACTACATTTTATATTTTTATTTATTTATACAGACTAAAAAAACCCATCATTTCTATGTCTTTTTAAGTATTTCGTAATATCGTCAAAAATATTGTTATGGCAAAAATAGCCTGAAATATCGTGATATTCTTTTAGGGCCATATTGCCCAGCCCTAATGCAGTACAAGAATTGAAAATGATGGCACATTACACATTACAGGATAATATTAAGATCATGTAGCATAGGGAGCAGTGCACCTCCGTACTTGATCTCATGGGGAAGCACATATAAACAAAATGGTGCAACAACTTGCTGTAGTAATGCTCTGCAGTGCGGAAAGAACAACCAAAGTGGAAGGTTAAACAAGTCTGAATGAGACAACGGTTGGGATGCAGTCAACCCGGATTGTCTTTAGTTCAACCAAAATTGTAAGTGAGAGTTTAACTGTCAGTTTTATTATCTGTCAACAGTAGCTTGCTAGCTGCTAATGTTATCCTCAAGGGCTAGACTGTTTAGCATGGCTCGACAACACTGTCAGCTGCTTCGGCTTGTCTCTCTTGTGGTCCCGTGTGGGAAGTACTGACGTAATCATCCAGATTTTAACTCCTGTCAAACATGTTTGAAATGATCGAGGCAGCCCTGATTAGTTCTGACCAGACTAGATTTCTCCTCTGGTTGTCAGTAGAGGAGAATCAGAGATAAATCAGCCCCACACTCCTGTAGTCTGAGCTCGTCTTATTTCAGTAGGATGAAGAAGAGGGCCTGTTTTTACGTCTTTCCATTGATGACACAGTTATAATATCTCATCTTTTTACAGGACAATCTAAGTGTCGGACCTGAACCTGAACCACCAGGTGAGTTGTTACATAAAGGAAAATGTTCAATGTATTGCATCATCCTACGCACTGTATCTTTGTCAAAGATTCTTGTTATGCAGATCAAAGGAAATAGAATATAATTTGATCTTTTCTTTGGTTAACTCCCTGAAACCCACAAAGACCCACTGCCGGGTTTTTCTTTCTGTTGAATAAATCAATTGTAAGCAAATCAAAATATTAAAATTTAAAATCAGAAGCAATTTATTGTACATAAATGTTGCTTGTCATGTCATTTGGTCAGTGATGTTCAGAAAAGCATCTGAGCAGGCTGTTTCCACAGAGAGGTTGCAAAAATATAAATAGTTAATTTGAAAAGCAGGTGGAAACCCTGTTTTAATTTGTTTTGCAATATTGGTAACAGTGGGTAGTGGGCGTTGAATATATTATATTTTATTCCAAATTTTGTAAATTAACTTATCAAATAAATGCAATCTTGGTTGGTTCTGTTATTATTATTTATGGTTTTATAACTGTTATAACTGCTAGCTATGATTGTGCTGTTTCTGTAGAGTTCAAGGAATTGCAGTGAAAATGGAGGCCACATTAAGTCAAATGTAGGGGTTGAGAAAGTTAGTAAAATGTATATTTAGAGTGTTGCACCTATTTGGTTATATTAACAAATCAATACCACATGTTGCCTTAAATTTTGAAAAGAAAGCAAGACCTTTAGAGTGTGCACAATGGCTACTTTAAGGCAGTTTTTCCGTAGGTATAGAGCGCAGGCTCATTCCATTCAAGAGCTCAACCGTGACTTTAGAAAGATGTATATATGATGACTTATATTATGTACTTCAGGCGTTTCTACTGTTTAGAGCAGGGGTGTCAAACTCAAATACACAATGGGCCAAAATTTAAAACTTGAATAAAATCGCGGGCCAACATTGAACAAATAAACCTTTCAATATATACCAAACATGTTTTGCTTTAACATTAAATATGGAACCAGCAACACTTACAATAAATAAATAAATAAAACATACAATATATAACTAAATAGTGCAGACATGCAACATCAAATTTCAAATAAAAAACACATCAATGTCATTAATTTATTAAATAAAAAATCGTATGCCTCTTTTCTAGAAGAAGAAGATTACTTGATTACTTTATTAATCGTCTAATGTTGTACTCCTTAGTTATAGCCACGTTGGCTTCATATACAAGACAAACGGTCTGTCTTTTACATAAGTAAACAGATATTCTGCCTCCCACCTGAGCTCCTGTTTTCTGCCTTTCTTTTCTCCATTTTTGGGAAGGGGTAGCTGGGAGACAGCTCTAGCTTGAGGTTGCTATGACGACTGTCACAGAGGAGCGTTTCTGGGTCCTGTCCTGATTGACGCGCCAAAACAACAGCAGGGCATTGTGGGATTTGTAGTATTAGCTGTAAATGCGCCATATAATACCGGCGGGTCAGCTTTTATAGTACAATAATAAGATAATAATTTGGTATTGCCTCGCGGGCCAAATAAAATTACACTGCGGGCCAAATTTGACACCCCTGGTTTAGAGTATTCTGTTCTGGCATTTCTTTAAGACACTTTTTTTTGTCTATCCAAGCACCTGAAGCCAAAGTCAGCACACCTGAGGTGAAGGAAGAAGCCCCTCCCCCTGCTCCCATGCCAGCCAAGGAGGAGCCTGTTGTTGCTGCCCCGGCCCCCCCAGAGCCCGAGCCTAAACCCGAGCCCCCTGCCCCCGCTACCTTAGCTCTTGATAAGACAGTTGAGACGGGAGAGCTGAAGAACCACGAGCCTCACCTGGGACCCAAGCCTCGCTCTCACAACAGGGTCCTCAACCCCCCTGGAGGAAAGTCTAGTGTGGTATTCTACTGATCAGCTGAGCACACCTCTCCTCTCTGTTTGTGTCCACACCTCCCCTGTTAATCTTCTCTCATTCCACTGGCCCTCCCCCCACGGTTACCCACGGTTACTTCACCTGTACATCTAAACACAGAGCAGGAATTTATGTTCTTCGCACCAGATTCCTATTCAAATCTGCTGTCCTCAACTTCTTGCACTTTCAGCCCTATTTCTGGCTTCCTGCTCTTTGTCCAATTCTTCTTCTTCTTCTTCTTCTTCTTCTTCTTCTTCTTCTATTTCTTCTTCTTCTTCTTCTTCTTCTTCAATGAAACCTGCAGTCATTCAATCACCAACCAATCAATCAATCAACAGGCTAGCTAATCACTTTTTACTGTCTTGACTGTTCAATCTAGATATTGCGGTTACTCTATTCACTGTTTCTGTGTTTTTGTAAAATAGTTTGGTTTAAGGCACAAGTTTGTTATCTTTAAAAGGTTTTTGCATCTCAACAATGGTTCAGACGTCGGAGTGAGTTTAGCTTTCAACAGTCCTTGAGTCAAATTATTTGCTGTCACAGAAAATTTCGGCGTAAAACTCTTTTTGCGCAAACTTCAAAGTGCTTGTTTTAAACTCTAATGTGTAGACTTTCAATCACGAGGGGGTGAATAGATCTTCTCACCAACGTAATATGTAAAATGTTTCAGGGAGTTCCTTTAGTGCCACCTTTTTTTATGCATTGCCGAATCCTCGCTGGATTACTACTTAAACCTCGTTGTTTATCAGTTTTCCAGAATATTACATCTGTCGGTCTACAACTAACGACTATATAATCAAAGCCTTATATGATCTTTCTTGCCTTCTCATTAATAACCCCTTCATATCAACACATGGCTAACATTAATGAGCTGCTGTCGGAGTACAAACTCTTTAAGGAAAGATGCCAAAAATTGACTTCTAGATGAATGCATTTTTTTTTTTTTTACACCTAAATGTTTCTGCTTCCTTTAAAGAAAATTCCATTTTGATTGTATGCAGATATATTATGCAGGTACTTTTCTGCTTTGTCCTCATTGCTTGCTTTATCTGAGAACATGCCTTTTTTTTGTTGTTGCTTGGGGTAGGCCTCTGTTTATGTTTTAAATTAAAACGGCTGAAGACAAGTGAACTCTGGACAAGCGCGTGGCCTACCTGAGTCCAGGTCGGCTCATTGATAATCACCTTTTCACCCACTTCATGACGCACATTCAGGGTATTCTGGTGCCAGCCTGTCCCCCGTGTGTTGATGTGCCTGGCAGGCAATGAGCGCAGCAGAAGAAGAAACTCCTGTGTATTGCAATAAAACTGTTGTTTTGCATTTAAAGTTTGCTTATTTTGTCTACTTTTTTAAAAACAGGGTTCGTACGGTCATGAAAAACCTGGAAAAGTTACGGAAATTGAAAATGCTATTTCTAGGTCCTTGAAAAGTTATTATAGTTAATATTTAGAATGTGTAAAATAGGCCTGCCGAATTCTTATGCATTAGTATTTCTTAAGCAGGTGTTAAGTAACCTAACCTGGAACATGTTTCAAACACTGCAAAAATAAAATTTCAGTCAGACGATTTTTTTTAACTTCAATCCATGTAAATGTGTGTTAAGAAGAATTCAAGTTGCAATTAAAACATAGCAGGTTTTATCAAAAAATGGTTTGATTTTGAGGCACCGACTACAGTGGTCCGACTGAAATGCATTAATTTTTTGGTCTTGAAAATTCATTGAAAGGTTATGGAGAAGTCATTGAAAAGTTATGGAAAACCATTGCTAAAAAAGTGTACGAACCCTGTAAAAATGTAGCAGTAACATTTTTGGACATTTAACCCTATAAAGCCTGAACCATGAAATAATTGCCAGAAAATTCAAATTTTTTTTAAACCGAGTGCTTATTAACTTGATGACGAATTTTTAAAAATAAATAAATTGCATATATGAATTCTAATTTGTATCATATTTGATACATCAGGTCTTTTTGTGCAATTTGTTGCTCACAGTTTGTTTTTCTTGAACTAACAAAAACATCAAACAACAACATTTTTAACTTTTCCTTTTTCCTCAAACATGCAAAATACATATTTTTTCCATATAACACAACATCATACTGCTGATATGAAGTTTTTTAATGCAGCAATGAATGATCCGCTCGTGGAACCTGCATATCATTTTTGCTACATCTGGTATTTTTGTGCAATTTGTTGCTCAGTTTGTTTATCTTCAACACATGTATACATCAGGTTTTTGATGATGTAGAGGTCTCAAAAATTACTGTATCTAATATGATACACTTGGCTTTATAGCGTTAATAATAACTAATCAAAGTTAAATATTTAGGTTGATTTTTACTTTTCAAAAACGGAAAGGCCATGCATATCTTGTTAAATGTTTGTTTGGATCCGTGTAAATGTGACTCACAGAATAAGTTTTGTCTGCTCTAGTTTTAGACTTCATTCTTGAATCACTGACACTGATGCTTTTGTCCTGATTTGCCCGTTGGCAGCACTATGTGCAAGCTGCTTGTTCTGAGACAAAATGGCCACTTTATGCCCGGGAGGACAATGTAGTTTTAGCTTTGCAATACACTTTGGAATCTGCGGTAATGTTTTTCATTTTGTCAGCAACAACAACAGTCTGAAAGAGCAGACGAAATCATGTTCTGTAAATATACACTGACACAGAAATGGCCCTATTAGTGTGATACCAGGCAGCCCACAAAACTAACTCTCCTTATATTTTACAGTTGTTTTTTTTTATAACTTTCTTTTTATTGTTTCTCCCTTAAAGCAGTGTAGAACATTATACATACAAGTAAAATAAAACAAAACAAAAAAAACTAACATCAAAAAAGGAACATGTTGGATCATTATATTTCTACAGTTAGATCCTGTATTAATGTCACTGTGATAGTCCTTGCCCTGTCGTTTTTATGTATTCTGTCCATTTCTCCCATTTCCGGCAGCATTGATCCTCTTGAATCCTTATTTTATGAGTCATTTGTTCCATAATGTGTATTTCGTCCATTATTTTCATCCAATCTTGTGTTGGTGGGTCTGTCTTGTACCACCTTCTCGTGATTGCCTTTTTGCAGGCTACTAGCATAATTTTCATTATGTACCTGTCGTCTTTTAATACAACATTACCCGTCATGATACCAAGATACAACAATGTACAAGACATAGGTACAACATAACCCAAAACTCTGCCTATAGCTAAATCAACATCTTCCCAGAATTTCGCGATCTTAGGGCAGAGCCAAAACACATGGCCCACATTTATATCTCCACAGCTTCTCCAACATGGCTGTGTTAATGAAGTATGTTTGTTCCTAATTTTGGGTGTTATAAAGAATCTAATTAAGTTTTTCCAGCAATATAATCTCCAAACCCGTGATGATGTCGTTGACTGCTGTGTTTTCCAGATATGTAACCATTCGTCGTCAGAGATATTCACATCCCTCTCTCTGCCACTTCAGTTTAATATATAATGTTGTGTTCCCCCTGGCCTCCATTAAATGTCTGTATATTATAGAGATTATTCTGAATTTCTTTGGATTGTAGGTTTCAGTTACAGTTCCGATTATTGATATTTTACAGTTTTTAATTTATTTGCAAGCATTTCATCGTTTTGTAGCTTAGAAGTATGATACTTTTAGCATGCATTTCCTAAAAAGGGCCAGAGACAGCAGAAGGGCTGCAACTAACGAGTATTTTCTTGATTAATTGGTTAGGTTTTTGCTCTTTAATATGTCAGAAAATGGAGGGGAAAAAGATTGATCAACTTTCCTAAAAGCTTAAGATGACATCCTCACAGCTTTTTATTTTGTCCACAACTCAAATGTATTTAGTGTTTTGTCATAGAGGAGTAAAGAAATCAGAAAATATTTATATTTAGGAAGCTGGAAAGGGAGAATTTGGACCTTTTTCCCCCCTAAATTACTCAAAGTGATTTACTGATTATCAACATAGATGACAACTAATCGATTAGTCTTTGCTGCTAGCTAGTTAGCTGGCAGGACGAGTTCTGTACAAACTATTTAACCAGTTCAGAACAAGGTTATTATAGTTAACGAAAACTAACGAAATAACGAAAACTAGAATTGAAAAAACATTTTCGTTAACTGAAATAAAAATAAAAACTAGAGTTTTTAAAAAAACGATAACTAACTGAAACTGTATCTCGTGGTTACAAAACTAACTAAAACTAACTAAAATTATAGTGAAAATGTCCTTAGTTTTCGTTTTTGTCAACTTTTTTCATTCATATTTCAGTATTTCTATTTGAACATGCAACACATGGTGAATATGTTTACTGAGACTGGGATGTTTACACTAGAACCAAAATTCAAAACAGTTAATAACCTTATTGGGGCTGAGATGGATAAACCAAAGGAAATAAAGGCAAAATGTATTATTACCTCTTTGAATCAACACATAGCCCATTACAAAAAAACTAAAACTAATAAAAACTAAACTAAAACTAAGCATTTTCAAAAACTAAAAACTAAACTAAAACTAGCAAACTCACTCTAAAAACTAACTAAAACTAACTGAATTTGAAAACAAAAATTCACAACGAAATTAAAACTAAAACTAATGAAAAATCCCAAACTATTCTAACCTTGGTTCAGAAAGGGCTGTCACTTGTACATGTCGGCCATGAAATTAAAATTTTTCACTCGGCATCCTGTTGTGCACAAAACTGAGGAGAAGAATGACTTGTCATTGGTGAAGAATGAGCTCTGGACGATTACAACCAGCTTCTTGAGTCACCAAAATCTCCTTCACATGCAACTGTAAGAGAGTGTTTAAATTACAGTAGCGGTAACTTTTGCTTCTTCTTCCACTGGTTAAAAAAAGGTTGTGTAGTTGCTTTATAAATAAAAAGAAACGCAGGAAGAAGCAGATCCTGTAAGATAATAATTCATACATTCTAAGACCACTGGCTGTTTTATTTATGTTTCACAACACAAATAACACGGGTTTAATCAAGTTCATGTAAGTTTACATCTGCTTTTTCCATTTTTGGTGCAATACCAAGCAGTCATGGGCCTAAAACCTCAAACCGCTGGTTGGTTTCAAAGAGACCACCCACCTTCTGCTGTGAAGAAAACTGATGAATGGTGTGAATTGAAATGTACATATTGTCAGTATTTCACTGCCACCTGCTGAGTGAAATAAGAACAGCTGGACTTTATGTTTCTCTGACTATTAGATGTTGAACTTTAATGCTACTGGGCGGCAATTTAAAGAGAACCACATGTGAGTGTTGTCAAGAACTTTTTCATTTTATTAGTGCTGCTGGAAATACTGTTAAATTCTGAGGTTTGGTTTGTTTGGCTTTGGAGCTGCGGTTCCTTTATCTACAGTTTTATGCTCCATTGAACTGTTTTTGTCTCCATTGTTAATCTTTTCTACAGTGAACAATAACCCAAGCTACACTTGTCTGACTGAAAGAAGGTTCAAGTGAAAGATGTTTGCGCTCAGCCCCTTTTTTTTTTTGTCACTGTCTGGAAGTGATTTAGATATACACTACTGGTCAAAAGTTTTAGAACACACCAACTTTTCCAGAATTTAATTGAAAATGATGCAGTTTAATGTCTCAGTGTACTCTGAAAT
The DNA here is from genome assembly GCF_030273125.1 of Centropristis striata. Lineage (NCBI taxonomy): Eukaryota > Metazoa > Chordata > Actinopteri > Perciformes > Serranidae > Centropristis > Centropristis striata. Next base: position 2,897,249 of record NC_081529.1, read on the forward strand.
TAATGCACATTTGCAACATTTAAAATTCTTTATTGAGCATGATAGTGTTTTGAAAGTAAAAAAAAACATTTTATGTTGGACTAAAGGACAAAAAAAGACACAAAATGACCAAAAAAAGACACAAAATGACATAAAAGACACCAAAAGACACAAAATGACTAAAAAAAGACACAAAATGACTTACAAAGACATGAAAATAATTTAAAAATGGACAAAATAGCCCAAGACTCCATAGAGTTAAGTTGTTAACCCACTCCTTTTTTTTTTTTTTTTCCTACCGTACTTGCATAATTCTGAAATGTACATTATTTTCCAGTTTTGGTTAAGCTTACCTTTTTTTATTTACCTCTGGCAGTTCACCACTTACCTTTGGACCCTTTCAAGCTGTTCATTTGACTTGAACTGCTTGAATTTCAATAAAAAACTGGAAAAATTGGGATGTTCTAAAACTTTTGACCGGTAGTGTATATGGTATGGTGCCCTCTCTGTAGGGTCTCTCTTATGTTATTAAAGCATTGGTCTTGAAGAGTGTAAATTCTTACAAGATGATATTATTAATCTTGTACAAAGAACTTACATCTACATTGGGCAAGGAATAAATGCAACACAATCCCATGGGCAGACAAAAGAAAAATCCTTTTTCGGGATTACATGTGTATGCTTGTATATTAAAAAGCATCCAGTCATGTCTTTTGGTTTGTTTTAACATGAAAATTGTTTTAAAAAAAACAACAAAAAAATCAAATGCCAGCTGGTCATGGTTCTCCCTCCTTATGCTACTCTTAATTATGTCCGTAAGAAATTCAATTCAATTCAATTCAAACAACTTAATTTATCCCAAATAGGGCAATTCAGTTTGCAGTCTCCAGTCAGACAGCGCACGAGACAAAGCAAAAACAAAACAACAAACAAAACAAACAAACAATTAGAAGACAGAATAACCAAAAAAAAAACCCACAGAAGACGTATAAATGACCAAAAAAGACACAAAATGACCAAAAAAAGACACAAAATAACTAAAACAGACATAAAAAAGACACATAAATGATACAAATGACAAAAAAAGACACAAAATGACAAAAAAAAGACACAAAATAACTAAAAAAGACATAACAACATACACAAAATTACCTAAAAAGACACAAAAAAGACACAAATGACCAAAAAAGACACGTAAAGACATGAAAAGGATTCAAAAACAAACAAACAAAACAAAAGCAGGACAGCACATAAACCAAACAATTCCCTCTATCAGTGGCAACAAATCAGTGTGAGGGTAGCAGCAATATCCAGTCCCCAATGGACCACAGAGCAAACAATCTCAGGACAAAATGAGGGGAAGAGTAATAAATAAATAAATAAATGACTAATTACTGCTATCGGTAGCATTTAGCAGCTTGATAGCTGAGGGAATAAAAGAACTGGCGTATCTATTTTGTCACTTTGTTCATCTCTTTTGCAGATTCAAGTGCATTTACAGGAAGTACGTGATAAAAGTCTGACTGGAAATCTGAATTCTCATCTTTCCTTGTCATGTGAAGAAAATGTAGAGCTAAGTTTCTTTTTTGATCATATTTTAAATTGACTCCAAGTGGCAAAATTTAGAGATTTTAAAGGGAGACACGACAGGTGAATAGAGTTTTTTTTAGATTTATAGATGTCACCATGAGATTTCCCCAATTTATCATAAGATAAGACAATATTCTTTTGGGTTACAAGTTTTCTGAAATGTTATTTTTGTCTTTTAGACATGACAATGAGGTGTTATCTCATTAAATATGAGCTAATTTGCATATATTTCCAGGACATACACCTGAACATTGGAGAAAGCAAATGTCAATGCTATTTTTTTTATATTGTTTTTTTACAGAAGAAAATTGGGATATCTCATTACATAAATCAAAAGCAATACAAAATACATTTTCTTCATGTTTTCAGGAACAAAATGGTACACATACAGGGTATGAATGATAAATAGCCAAACCCCTCTGGAAAAACCTTCAGAATATAGTGTATAGTTTGGTGTAAGTGAAGCTGAAGTTGTGATTTGTGAGCAGCCTTTAAAGATTGCATACATCATTTTTTTTTTTAACTTTGTTTATTAAGTTTTTTCACAATAAAACACAGACAGACAGGAACACTCAGAACAGAATCCCCACCCCAGAAAGCGAAAACAAATAAACAAATATATAGATAGATAAACAACAATAATAATAATGATTAATAGATGACTCAATCTAAGACAATATAAGTTCAGTATGTTGTAAAAGAGGACATCTATAAGCATAAAAAGGAGAGAATTTTACAGAAAAACAAAACAAAAAAAAACAAGCAAAAAACATTAGAGAAGTACAGTACATACTGAAGAGTATTTAAGCGGGTTGTCATCTTAGCACAATGAAATCTGTGGTTGTCCCAATTAACTTGAGTCATGCAGCTCTGATTTCTTTTCTGAGTTTTAGAACACCCCAATTTTTCCAGTTTTTTATTGAAATTCAAGCAGTTCAAGTCAAATGAACAGCTAGAAAGGGTACAAAGGTAAGTGGTGAACTGCCAGAGGTAAATAAAAAAAGGTAAGCTTAACCAAAACTGAAAAATAATGTACATTTCAGAATTATACAAGTAGGCCTTTTTCAGGGAACAAGAAATGGGTTAACAACTTAACTCTATGGAGTCTTGGGCTATTTTGTCCATTTTTGAATTCTTTTCATGTCTTTGTAAGTCATTTTGTGTCTTTTTTGGTAATTTTGTGAATTTTTTAAGTCATTTTGTGTCTTTTGTGTCTGTTTTTTGTCATTTTGTGTCTTTTTTTTGGTCATTTTGTGTCTTTTTTTTGGTCATTTTGTGTCTTTTTTTTTGTCCTTTAGTCCAACATAAAATGTGATTTTGAATCTTTTTTTTACTTTCAAAACACTATCATGCTCAATAAAGAATGTTAAATGTTGCAAATGTGCATTAATTTCAGAGTACACTGAGACATTAAACTGCATCATTTTCAATTAAATTCTGGAAAAGTTGGTGTGTTCTAAAACTTTTGACCAGTAGTGTATTTCAGAAAAGGTTGCCAAATCTAATTAGAATTTGCCAGCTGAACCTCTAAGTGTGTGTTTTATTTTTTCCAATTTCATATAATATAAAGTACTTCTGATCCAAAGTGTGTGGCATGGAGGGATGGCATCTTTCTATTTCAGAAGGATTAGGCGGCGGGCTAAGATTGCATACATTCTTAATGGAATTTTCATATTTTGAAGACAAAATATTGAATAATTCATAGCAACACCAATATAGAACATGTAGCGCTTTATTCATGGTACTATACGTTGCAATAGAACACTAACTTTTAGTGAATTTAGAAGAAATCTACAAAATATAGTAGAATATATGGTAACACTTTACAATAACCATCTAAGTGATGTTTATAGATGGTTTATAAACCAATTATTATTAACCATTTACAAAATTCTATACATATTTAATCTTTAAATGTTTTCAAGCAATTTCTTAAAGGCATAAGAATAACTTTGAAATCATTTACATACTTAATATGGTGTTAAAAATGTTATAACGAGTGTAAAGCTATTAATAAACTAATAATTATGTTTGTTTATGGTAAAGTAATCTATTTGGCATTTATAAATTATAGTTCAACATTATTACATTTTCTATTCACCATTCTAAATGGCCTATATACGGTTTATAAATGATGATTAAACATTAATAAACTATCTGTTTACCATTTATAAATGGTCTATTTACCATCTATAAATGATGGTTATTGTAAAGTGTTACCGAATATATACCTAAATGTTTGTTTGCGATGTTTTCTTTATACTATTATGAAAGAATACATGTTGTGGGAGAAAAATAGCCCAAAACCACAAAATTGACCAGTGCATGAAAAAAAGCACCTCACCATACCTCTCACCTTAATTTGGCCGAACTGTTTTTCTATTTCTTCATGCATTAATTTTTCTGTGTGGAGCTGCTGGTTTGCTTAATATTGATCCAAGCTACCCTTTATTTTAATGGTCACTCACTAAGGAAGGCACTTAATGCTGATTTGGAAATGTAAACATAACCTATTGAAAAAGTATTTACGTAAGTAAACGTTTAAGTATTTTATTTTCTATTTATTTATTTTATTATGCAGATCATAATTCACAATATTCCTGATAGCTTTATTGTAGTTAGGAAAAGATAATATCAGTAAGTTAAATAATCATTTAACTTACTTAAATCAATAATCATTGTGTAATGATTATTATTATTTATTTATTTATGTTTCACAACACAAATCGGGTTTAATCAAGTTCATGACTGCTTGGTATTGCACCAAAAATGAAAAAAGCAGATGTAAACTTACATGAACTTGATTAAATCCGATTTGTGTTGTGAAACATAAATAAATAAATAATAATCATCATTTATTTATTTATTTTATTATGCAGATCATAATTCACAATATTCCTGATAACTTTATTGTAGTTAGGAAAAGATAATATCAGTAAGTTAAATAATCATTTTAAGGCACTTGGCACGTTTTTTCAACCTAATGATGGTTGCTTTCTTATTGCATCACCAAACTGAGTAATTTTCCAAGAAAAGAGCTTTTTCCTTTGTGGTACAAACCAACATGTGTTCATACAAATCAAATCAAATCAAACTTTATTTATATAGCGCTTTTCATACATATAAATGCAACTCAAAGTGCTTTACAACCCTGATTTAAACAAGGTTGGGACACATCTAAAATATAATAAAAACAGAATGCAAATATTTGCAAATCATTTTTGACCTAAATTCAGTCAAATACTGTACCATGCCAGATATATAATGTCAAAATTGATCTTTTTCATGCATAGGGAACACAACTTTATATATATATATCTATATCTATATATATCTATCTATCTATATATATATATATATATATATATATTATATGTAGTATGTAGTATATAATATGCATATTACATACTACATATTATATTATAATTCTGTAACTTATACTAAGATACTCCTTTTTGCACTGCTCAGACAATTTGAAGTTAAAATGGTTTAAATAAAGATACGTTTATTCTGTTAATTCATTCTGTTCTTTTTAAATGCCCAGCAAATTTTCAATGGAAAAATATATAGTAATAAGGTTTTATATGACCCAAACTCCAAAAATGCTTTCTCTTTCCTGGATCGTCAAAACATTTGTATTTCATTGTTAGAGAGTGCATTGTCATTATTATTAAATTCTAGCAGCAGGTAATTCTGCGGATGTTGGTCAAGTAGGTTATGAAGGTTGACACAACTTCCTGTTTCAACTTTCAAAATAAAACTAGTGCCAAGCGTGACTAGCGAAGTACAGAAGACTGCTGTTAAAGGCTTTAATGTCACATTCTCAGTAGTGTTAATTAGAGTTAATTAGTTAATTAGGCCTTAGAATGACAATCAATGTAAGTAAATCAATTAATGTGAAAAGTAAGTTAAAATGTAATACATTTCTTGGTGTCTAAACAAGCATTTCTTAGATTGCACCAGGGGGGATTTTTAAATCCTAAGTACGTCTGTGACATTGGAGATGTTAACGTCCATTATGATTTGAGAGACACTTTGCACAATTATGCAGGAAGCACAGTAGCTGACCCGCATTAATTATTCAAATCTCCAGACACAGTAACAGGATAAGTCAGGCTCTAATGTTAATGTTCAAAAGATCACACATACACAGTCCAGGTTCATATAGTCAGTGGTGGAATGTTACTCAGTACATTTACTCAAGTACTGTACTTGAATATGTACATATGTAACTTTATTCTTCACTTCATTTTAGAGGTAAATATTGAACTTTTTACTCCACTACATTCAGCTGCTTGCTTTAGTTACTTTTCAGGTCCAGATTTAACATGAAAAATACAAATATCAGTTTAAAATGGTCGTGTATGTTTATAAATTAAACCCCATAAATTGATATTAAGTGTAAAGGTGTGTGTGTGTGTGTGTGTGTGTGTGTATGTAAATATATATATATATATATATATATATATATATATATATATATATATATATATATATGGGATATTTTGTCCATTTTTGAATTCTTTTCATGTCTTTGTAAGTCATTTTGTGTCTTTTTGTGTCTTTTTTAGTCATTTTGTGTCTTTTGGTGTCTTTTTTGTCATTTTGTGTCTTTTTTTTAGTCCTTTAGTCCAACATAAAATGTGATTTTGAATCTTTTTTTTACTTTCAAAACACTATCATGCTCAGTAAAGAATTTTAAATGTTGCAAATGTGCATTAATTTCAGTACAGTGAGACATTAAACTGCATCATTTTCAATTAAATTCTGGGAAAGTTGGTGTGTTCTAAAACTTTTGATCAGTAGTGTATGTATATATATATATATATATATATATATATATATATATATATATATATATATATATACATATATATATATAACTAAATATCTGAGTGGTGGTAACTCTGCAGTTTGGTATTAGTGCTTTTACTTAAGTAAGGGATCTGAATACTTCTTCCACCACTGCAATATATGTGTGTTTGTGTGTGTACATATGGGGTAAAAGAGAGATATTGCATCACAGAGCTCTGGTGAAAGAAATTAAGTCAGACCAGAGCTCAAGTTTTTGGCCTGTGCTGAGGATCCTTTTGTGGCAGTAGCAGTGCAAGGTATGGTGCCTTTAAATGTGCCAATGTGTGGCCAAATTCTTGTCAATGTGGCCACTCTTGGCCTGCTTCACAAGTTTGTAACACAGGCCTTCTTTTAAATGTATAGACCCCAAACCCAAACTGGGATGAACCATAGGGATGGATGGGATGAAAACGTCAGTGTTTAAAAAGTTTCAGCCAGTTAGAATTATACAACTTTTAAAATAGGACATGTAGCTCTCCTGTTGACGAGTCAACTGACCTTTTGATGTGTAAAATTGGTGTAGTGGCGCTTTTAACTGTGGGTTTGACATCAATTAAAAAGCACTCATCATTATTTAACATGATTATAATTAGGAATTTGAAAAAGTGTGGAGACCCTTATTGAACTTTCTTGCAAATCAGGGTGCGCATTCACCTTGACTCGGTTGTGAGGTGCTGAGTTGTTGCTGAGTTTGTTTTGTTTGTTTGTTTGGTTGTTGTTGTTGTTTTTCTCTCTTTTGTTTTGTTTTGTCTGGTTTTGTTTGTCAATTTACTTGTGTTATGTGGAATATGTGAAATGTGATGTATCTTTTTCTATGAGAAATGTAACTTGGTGATCATGTTCCACTGCTGTCTATAAATGTGTAAAATTCAATAAAAATATTGTGGGGGAAAAAAAAACATGATTATAATTGAAGGCAGTGGCGGTTCTACACAGGGGCCTCCAGGGGCCACTGCCCCTGTGTAGAAGCCCTTGGCCCCTGCTGTGGCCCCTGTGTTAAATTAATAATAAAATGATCAATTTATAAAAATGAACAATGGATAAATTCTAACCTTTTTTTTTTGTTCAAATAATATCTTATTGTACACAAAAGGAACCCAGAATGTGAACATTGTAAAATAGTTTAATTCTATGGAGTCTTATAGTCTATTTTGTCCATTTTTGAATCCTTTTCATGTCTTTACATGTCTTTGTAAGTCATTTTGTGTCTTTTTTGGTCATTTGTGTCTTTTTTGTGTCTTTTTTTGGTAATTTTGTGTCTGTTGTTGTGTCTTTTTTGGTCATTTTGTGTCTTTTTTGTCATTTTTATATCTTCTGTGGGTTTTTTGGGGGTTATTCTGTCTTCTCATTTGTGTCTTTTTTGGTCATTTTGTGTCTTTTTCAAGACATTCAAAGATTTTGAATGCTTAAATATCATCTTTGCCATTTTTTCATGTGCTAATGTGCCCCTCTGATTAAACACTGGCCCCTCCTTGGCCCCCACAGTAACATTGGTCTAGAACCGCCACTGATTGAAGGGTCAGAATTTGGAGCTTTATTTTGAAACCGTGACGCGTGTTTCCGGTACAGGCTTGCCTGCCTTGACGCAGTCAGTCCACTTGCTCAATGCAGACGGTGTGACGTCAGCCAGAGTCGGTCAGCTGGCTCCTCCATCTGAACAGCAGGGAGAGAGAGCCTCTCCCACAGGGAGACATCACCAGCACCGCCCGAGCGTCGGCCGCCCGCTGGAAGGGGGAACAAAACATGGAGGAAACGACGTTATAGAGGCGGATCGGGCGTCGGCGGGGAGATTATTTATTTACCTATTTATTAATTAATTTATTTCCCCTGCCAGCAATGGCCGGGGTCCATGTCTGCGGCTGCTGAGAGGCAGGTGCAATATCATCGACGAAGGCATTTATTTATCTCCCCGGCATGGGCTCAACCAGGGCCGATCCACAGGCTGGCCCACTCCGCACCCACGGCTCCCCGGATCAGATGCTCTCTGCGGGGGGAGAGCTGTAGCTGGGCCGCGTCCGGAGGCGATACAACGGGTTGGTGGTGGAGAAGGAGGGGGCCCGCTTTACATCAAAATATTACAGGCAGTAATTTCAAGGTTATGTGCAACAATCAGTCGTGGCTCAGCGAATCAGCTGCTGCAACATGAGTGTTTAGTGTTTTATTTGAGGAAAGACTGTGATTGAATGTTCCCCTTTTTCTGCTGCTGAGCGGATCCAAACCTTGTGACAGGCTCGCCTTAAAAAGAGGCCTGGGAAAAAAAAAAAAACAGTTTGAGCGCAGCAGCCTCCTCATCTGGATCCAAACAGAGGCCGGGTCCAGCTGCCAAGATGATGGAGCTGCAGATAGACGAGGTGGTCTACCAGGACGACTACGGCTCCGGATCCGTGATGTCGGAGCGGGTGTCGGGCTTGGCCAACAGCATCTACCGGGAGTTCGAGCGGCTGATCCGCAGCTATGACGAGGAGGTGGTGAAGGAGCTGATGCCTCTGGTGGTCAACGTCCTGGAGAACCTGGACGCGGTGCTGACGGAGAACCAGGAGCACGAGGTGGAGCTGGAGCTGCTGAAGGAGGACAACGAGCAGCTCATCACTCAGTACGAGCGGGAGAAAGCGCTCCGCAAGCAGGCAGAGGAGGTGAGTCACCTCCTCCTCACATATGAAGAAGGGCCTCCACCCGCAGTGGTGGAAAGTAACTAAGTACATTTACTCAAGTACTGTCCTTAAGTACAATTTTGAGGTACTTGTACTTTACTTGAGTATTTCCATTTTATGTAACTTTATACTTTTACTGCACTACATTTAGCTGAGAGCTTTAGTTACTTTTCAGATTCAACATGAAAAAAAGATTTAATATGATTGCAAATTTATAAAACATAACAGTGTGTTCAGTAGTTAACATTAGTCCTATCTGGACAACATTAAAATGCTACTTATATAAATGCATCAATACAAATAATCTTATAATATATTTAGAACATATAAAACAATCTGAGTGTGTCCACTCTGCATAACAAGTACTTTTACTTTTGATACTTTAAGTACATTTTGGTGCTGATACTTTTGTACTTTTACTTCAGTATGTTTTGAATGCAGGACTTTTACTTGTAGTGGAGTAAATTCACAGTGTTTTATTAATTTTGTTTTATCTATTTTCTCTAAATGTATACTTCTACTTCACTACATTTTGAGGCAAATATTGTACTTTTTACTCCACTACATTTAGCTGAGAGCTTTAGTTACTTTTCAGGTCAAGATTCAACCTAAAACATATTATCAATTTAAGGTGATTAGACTTTTTTTATTTTATTAAATCTTATAACAGTATATTAAGTACTTAAACGAGTCATATCGTTACAAAATTAAAACCCTGCTTGCATAAAATCATCAATACAAATAATGTAATAATATATTTAGAATATATAAAACAATCTGAGTGGGTCCATTCTGCACAACAAGTACTTTTACTTTTGATACTTTAAGTACACTTTGATGCTGATACTTTTGTACTTTTACTTAAGTAAGTTTTGAATGCAGGACTTTTACTTGTAGTGGAGTAATGTCATAGTGTTGTATTAGTACTTTTACTTAAGTACGGGATCTGAATACTTCTTCCACCACTGCCTACCCGCAGCATCACATCCAGTTTCACGCTGCTTCCTCCACAGTCACGGTGGTCTGATCTGAGAGCTTTCACCAGACATGTGACTCATGTTTAGGCCTGTGACATGAGCTTATTTATAGTATCAATGCACTGCACACACACAGCTCACATCATTTATTTATTTATTGTTGTTTGCACTTAAAAAAAACATACAATCGTTAGGAAATAACAGTACAAGAAACAGTAAAAGAAAATGCAGGAAAGATCAAAAAGCCCAAAGGGCTTATACACTGTAAACATGTTTGTAGAAATAACAGTAAAACACTGTCAAATACATCAGAAATAGGGCGTAAATAGACACTACACACTTTTAATTACCGTAAATCAAAGAATAGCACAAAACTTTTACTTTTTTCTGTCATCGACTGGAAGAAACACAGTTTTGCTGTAAAAATATAACATTTTCATGCAAAATGTATGGAGAAATACCATGATGTGTAAATGAATGACACATTAACCCTAAAAATAACAGGACAATTCAGTCTAAATTACAGTTTTTGCTGATATTTACATTTAAATTTACAGTAGAAAATCCACCCACTGTAATTTTTACGGTGAAGTTCTGGCAACCACAGCTGCCGGTATTTTACTGTAAATTAAAGAGATTATTTTTTACAGTGTACGCGACCCTCCCTCTTAAACCTATAAGTAACTATACTTTACTTAAATTACATAGCTAGATGAAAAAGAAAAAGCTTGGTCTTAAAAGTATTTAAAGAGGAACATGATTCTGTTAGATGTTTTATGTCATTCCACTGCACCTTGATAAACAAATGAGAATTTGGCAACAGAGGTCCTACAGAAAGGAATATGTCAATCATTCTTTCTTCTTGTAAGATGTGCATGATAATGAGAATTAAACTCAAAGTAACTATGAAAAAAGTTAGGTAAAGATGCAGGAAGGCAAATTACTTTAATTTTCATTAATTCATTTAAACCCTGTCCTCTGACAAGATGGTCAGAACATCTGTAACCCTATAATAATTAAACTTAAGGGAAACTTCTTATATAGTACTACACTAAAGATGCACCCAAATCAAAATTTTACTCAAGTACAAAAACAAACAAAGGATCTGAAAAAATTGAAGTTCTTTATAAAATACCCTTTTAATATAAATCTGCTTTTCAGGAACACTGCAGTGATACCATACATGTCCAGCCAAGATAGTGAGCTCAATATACAGTCAATACAATGCAGACAAAATCGTTCTTTGCAAGTTCAAGCAAATTAAGCATTAAACAGATAATTTAATTTGTAATAGTTAGTTCAAACTGTCATATACATGTATATATGTGCAGAAAAAAAGCATTTTTATTCACTATAACAACCATGCTACAATACGTCTTTTAGGGGTGTAAGGAGTTTTGCGATAATGTGTCAATTCTCAAAGATTTTTAATACGAATATAAAAACTTTATTATCCACTGAGTGGAAATTCCTCTTTGGTTTCACCATAGACATGTCTCAAAACAAACAGAATAAATAGTAAAACAATAAACGGATAATTTAATTTATAATAGTTAGTTCAAACTGTCATATAAATGTATATATGTACAGATAAAAGCATTTTTATTCACTATAACAACCATACTACCATAAGTATGTTAGGGGTGTAAGGACTTTTGTGATAATGTATCAATTCTCAAAAACACTATAGATTTTTAATTAATAGTTTATATGGTGGAATAGATATCTGTATTTATGTCTTGAACAAAGTGTAATGGCATGCTGCCGTAATATTTTCTCATGGAGATGATGCCAGCTGCTATTAACAGTTTACATGCAACAATTCGTAGTAGACAGATTGTACAAAAAGTAGTGCTACTGTTGTGAAAAATGCAAATCCAGATCCCACTGGTTGCATAAAATAAGTCCTCAGATTTTATGCATATGGTGGTGTGTACTTTCAAACTGAATCATAACCCCTCTATCATTATACATAGTGTATCACCATTATTATGCCCTAAATACCATTATTTATTTTCTTTGCACTTACCTCAGTTTTTGCTGTTACTTTCACAACTTCTTCTGCTACTAATTACTGTTATTACTACAACTATTACTACTGACAGTGCAAATACACCTCTACTTTACTTATACTAACAACAGTGGTGGTTCTACACAGGGGCCTCCAGGGGCCACTGCCCCTGTGAAGAAGCCTTTGGCCCCTGCTGTGGCCCCTGTGTCAAATTAATAATAAAATGATCAATTTATAACAATGAACAAAGGAACAATTCTAACCTTTTTTTGTTCAAACAATATCTCATTGTACACAAAAGGAACCCAGAATGTGTACATTGTATAATAGTTTAACTCTATGGAGTCTTATAGGGATATTTTGTCCATTTTTTAATCCTTTTCATGTCTTTACGTGTCTTTGTAAGTCATTTTGTGTCTTTTTTGGTCATTTGTGTCTTTTTTGTGTCTTTATTGGTCATTTTGTGTCTGTTGTTGTGTCTTTTTTTAGTTATGTTGTGTCTTTTTTTGTCATTTTGTGTCTGTTTTAGTTATTTTGTGTCTTTTTTTGGGTCATTTTGTGTGTCTTTTTTTTAATCATTTTTATGTCTTCTGTGGGTTTTTTTGGTCATTTGTGTCTTTTTTGTGTCTTTTTTGTGTCTTTATTGGTCATTTTGTGTCTGTTGTTGTGTCTTTTTTTTTGTCATTTTGTGCCTGTTTTAGTTATTTTGTCTCTTTTTTTTGGGTCATTTTGTGTCTTTTTTTATCATTTTTATGTCTTCTGTGGGGTTTTTGGGGTAATTTTGTGTCTTTTTTTATCATTTTTATGTCTTCTGTGGGTTTTTTTTGGTTATTCTGTCTTCTCATTGTGTGTCTTTTTTGGTCATTTTGTATCTTTTTTGGTCATTTTGTGTCTTTTTCAAGACATTCAAAGATTTTGAATGCTTAAATATCATCTTTGCCATTTTTTCATGTGCTAATGTGGCCCTCTGATTCTACACTGGCCCCTCCTTGGCCCCCACAGTAAAATTGGTCTAGAACCGCCACTGACTAACAATTAACAACAATTACAAATACAAGACAAATGTCAATAAGTAAGAGAAAATAATTTAGTTTCAGCGTTTTTCTATCATACCTATCATAAGTGTCCATGCAGCACAGTTGCAGTCTGTATGTATGCAAATCCCTATGCAAACACCCAATGAGCATGGTAGCATAGCCGCAGTACATTGTAAAAAATGACCGTAAAATGATAAATAGTTTAATTCAGTTTCAGTAACAATGAAACACTGTAAATGTATATATCAGCCCAAACAGTATTTTTACAGTTAAAATAAATACATAAATACATTACTCCACTGTAAAATACACTGGCAATATACTGTAGGCTAATATATAAGCCATCACTGTAATTTTTGCTTTTATTTTTTGTAAAAAATACTTGTTCTTACTGTTGTTTTAAACGCCATATATCTAACAAAAATATACTGTAATAAATCTTTAATTTATGCGGCATTAATAAAGTATTTTCTTGTCAATTGTGTGGCAAAACAGCATTTCTTTTAATGGAAAAACGTTTTATTTATACGGTAAAATATGGAATAAAATGGCAATCTTAAACATGAAATCAACAGTGCTAATATCATTTTACCGTAATATTAGAACAAGTTGCACCGCATTTATTACGGTAAAGTTCTGGCAACCACAGCTGCCGTTTTTTTACCGTAAAAACTACATTTTTTTTTACAGTATATGGTGATAAAGGGACAGTCAGCACATCTTTGACAGAAGAAGCATGTGAGCAGGACTCTCGGTGGGCGTTTACACTTGAAAACAGAGCAAGAACAGGGACACAAACAATAAAAGTGGACATCAATATGGAGCTATTACATTACCGGCCAAGCTCCGCCTCCAGCAGATCTCCCCCCTCTCTCTGACCAGTGTAACAGCAGCCGTGGGATCCAGCAGGCGTCATAAAGCAACTTTAATCCTCCTCCCATCCAAAGAGGCCTCAGCATATCACTGGCAGCCCTGCTAGTATCAGCTTAGCTCAGCTTTTAGTCTTTTATCATCTACTCTTCCTGCTCATTTCCTCCCTGTGGTGGAGATCTAGTTTGTTTTCACTTAAAGCTGTTAATTGAGAGTATTTACTGTTACATTAACATGTCAGTGTCAGCATATTTAAGCTTCTTTATAGTAAAAGATGTGGTTGTTTTGTAAGGATTAACACTTAAAAACAGGTAACAGTAGCAGCTGAGCCCACTGAGACTATTGTTTTAATTAATAGAAGCCGACAGGTTCAAACATGTCTTTTGTTTTTTTAACATTGATACCAAAACCGAAACCAAAAGTGTCTGTATTAGGGGTTTTCTGATATAAGATAAGATATTCCTTTATTCATCCCCATGTGGGAAATTTGAGGGAAATCCTGCATTAAATGAAAACATCCTAAAGCATTGATATTTATTGAAAAAATTGACCTAAACAAGTTCAAACGAACTGGTCATTTTGTGTCTTTTTTGACCATTTTGTGGTCAATTTGTGTCTTATTTGGTCATTTTGTTTCTTTTTTGGGTGATCTGAACTGTGCTTGTGAGATTCTGTTCAGTGAGCGAGGGTCGCGGACAACATGCATGGGGGTTGAGAACTACTGCTTTAACGTATAGCACTCCTGTATTGATTACAGTTGGCTCTTAAAAGTTATGTACTTACTTGGTTCCTGTGGTCTAAGGCTAGTATCACCAGGTTGAATGCACTAAGTGTAAGTCGCTTTGGACAAAAGCATCAGCTAAATCAGCTATTCTCAACCTTGGGGTTGGGACCCCAATTGGGGTCGCAAGATCATTTCTGGGGGTCGCCAAATCATTTTGGAAGTCAGCTCTGTCTCCACTGTGTTAAAGTGTTCATGTGTTTTAGTCTTTTTGGTCACTGAATGTATTTTTTTTTGGTCATTTTGTGTGTTTTTTGGTCATTTTGTGTCTTTTTTGTGCCTTTTTTTGATCATTTTGTGGTCAATTTGTGACTTTTTTGGTCATTTTGTTTCTTTTTTTGGTCATTTGTGTCTTTTTTTTTTGTCATTTTGTGTCTTTTTTTGGTCATTTTGTGTATTTTTTGGTCATTTTGTGTCTTTTTTTGATCACTTTGTGTCTTTTTTGGTCATTTTGTTTCCTTTTTTAGGTCATTTTGTTTCTTTTTTTGGGTAATCTGAACTGTGCGTGTGAGATTCTGTTCAGTGAGCGGGGGTCGAGGACAACATGCATGTTAAATTTGGGGTCGCGACTCAAAAAGGTTGAGAACTACTGAGCTAAATGACATGTAATGTAATGTAATGTAATGTAATGCAACCAACACTCAGGTACTAAGAGAGGCAGTGGACCATATCATCAGAAACAGGCCTCTAACTTGAGTCTGACAGTTATCGAATAATGTTCAGCAAGATGCAGAACAACTTAGCTTGAGTCTGTAGATCTCTACAGTGAGAGACAGCACGACGGGCAGTTCTTCTGCCATTACTGTTTTGAATTCACTCACTGCTGCCGTTGCTCATCGTACACAGACTGCTGCTGCTCTGTTACACGGTACGACCGTCTGAATGGACGCCAATGTTATGATGCTGCAGAATCAGTCTGAATGTCCTACGGCGAAATGCCGGCAAAGCTTGATGCAGCACTTTTGTGTAAACGCAGTATGACAAGAGCTTTAGTCTCTTTGGGTCTGCGTGTTGTACAATGTTTCCTCTGATTTTGCAGAGAATCTGACCAGACACCCAAGGACAGACATTAAGATTAAATATATATAGAAAAAGCCAATGTTCTTGCTGATGGTTTTGATTGCTTATGTAGGTCTTATAGAGGCATCAGTTTAAACTGAGACACTGAAACGTTTCATAACTAGTTCAATTCAATTCAGTTCAACTTTATTTATAGAGCGCATTTCATGCACAAGGCAGACTCAACGTGCTTCACAATGGATATACATAATTACAGTTAAAAAACAAAACAAAACAGAAAACAAGCAAATACAAACAATTAGAAAAAATCAATTACAAATTAATTGAAGAGTGCAGGTAGACAAGCTATGCCATATTCACCACATACACACTTACTTACTCACACATGTGCACCCACTCCCACAACCACACGTACACATTTCAACCGAATGCTGTTGAAAAAAGATTGGTTTTTAATCTGTTTTTAAAAATGGCTGCTGATTTGGCATGTTTTAGTTAAAAAACTATTTGCAGTTGCTTTAACATAAAGTGTCTTTGGCTGTCTCTGTTTTCTCTGTCTCATGTTTGCAGCAAGTGAGAGAAGTCAATTTACATCTTCAGCTCAAATTATGTGATAAAAATTGTGAGTGGAACAAATAAACAGCCAGTGTCTGGCTATAATGGGGGATGGGACGGCGTGCGAGGGGCGGGGAGTTATAGGAAATCAATAGAACACAGAGCTCAGTGAGGCAGCCTGGCACTGTAACCTGATTTGTGCTTATGAGGAACAGAGACAGAACAACAAATGCAGAGAGAGAAAGAGAGAAAGAGAAAGAGACGGAGGTTTAGAAAAAGCTGCAGCATGATCGAGTAAACGCTCAGGCCGGATCGGACGGAGGCGAAGGCTGATACAAAGAACGGGCCGTGAGAGAGAAAACAATAACACACCCTCTCGCAAGACACTGGGAGCAACGAGCAAAAAGCGGCTCAGATTACAAGGTTATTAGGCTCAAGCTAATGGTAAACAAAGCCACAGCTCCCTGTCTGCTCGTGTAGCCGCCGCCAAGATATCCAGGATTACAGTTTCTGAAGTGAGGTTAACAAACTCGGCCATTTTGTAGCATCTCTGTTGCTTTCTGTCTTGTTGTGAGGCTGCTGGGACTCATCCATCACTTTGTTTCACCAACACTCCTCAAAGAATGACGACAGCAAAACATTGATCATTTCCGCCTCTGACCGTGCTTAACATTGATACCAAAACCGAAACCAAAAGTGTCTGTATTAGGGGTTTTCTGATATAAGATAAGATATTCCTTTATTCTTTCCCATGTGAGAAATTCGAGGGAAATCCTGCATTGAATGAAAACATCCTAAAGCATTGATATTTATTGAAAAAATTGATCTAAACAAGTTCAAACGAAATGGAACAAGCAAAGCTTGATATAACTTAATATTGCAAACATGCAAAATCGAATATCAAATAAAACAAACAAACACATCAATGGCATTCATTTCTTAAATAAAATTCAAATAAAAATCGTATGTTCCTTTATTTTATATGCGGCCTTCTTTCAATTTAAATTTAACAGTAATCTTTTTCCACAGACTAAAAATAAATGTGAGAATAATAATGGTAAACAAAGCCACAGCTCCCTGTCTGCTCGTGTAGCCGTCGCCAAGATATCCAGGATTACAGTTTCTGGAGTGAGGTTAACTAACTCGGCCATTTTGTAGCATCTCTGTTGCTTTCTGTCTTGTTGTGAGGCTGCTGGCGGGACTCATCCATCACTTTGTTTCACCAACACTCCTTAAAGAGTGACGACAGCAAAACATTGATCATCTCCGCCTCTGACCGTGCTTTTTTCACCTTCTCGCTTCATGTAATTTGCTTAAGTACATTGATCGTTGATTATTAAAGGATTGATTCAATGATTGATTTAAAGCACGTAAGGCGGATACTTAGCAAGACAATATAAATAGTAACAGCATTGGGCAAAATAGCTTATCAAGTTCTAGTTTTAATTATAACAAGCAAATAAATTTGACTTAACCAATTACAATGTTAAATACAACTCATTAGTTTCAAGACATAAAGTAATTAAGGTGTAACAAAAAGTCTCATGCAAACAAATAAAAGTAAAAATATGAACCTAAATAATCATAATAGAATAAACACATAATTAAGACTTAATTAATATACTGACGGACGGACCTGGGAGCTGATTAACTAAAATTGACTGATACGGGTTATAATCAGAGGAATATAAAGATGACTGTATTTTCTGATCTGGTAAGAGTGAAGATCCGAGCTGAAATAGAAATATTTCCTGAAATAAGAGAAACTTTAAATCTTTTTGAAATGCTTTGTCTGTAAATTCACTTATGTACAAACTGATAAAAAAACTTTAATTTGCAAAAAAAGTAAGTCAGATGGCTGTCTGAAGCTAAAAGATGTAGCAGTCTTTTATATCTGAACTAATCCATCGGACTGTCTTCTTGGCTGGCATTCTCGCAAATAAAATTTTCTAAAACTGCTATCTTGACATGTGATCCGAGAACTTTTTTCCCCAAGATTTTCTACTCATCATCATCAATCATCAAACAAACAGAGATGTGCTATGTTCAGGTGGTGCATGGTGTAAATTGTCGGAAGTGTGACCACGTTGCAGTCAAACGCACTTAGCCACGGTTTACCAGGAAACACATTAGCTTCACTCAGTCACCACGACGACCAGAGGTGTCAAGTAACGAAGTACAAATACTTTGTTACCTTACTTAAGTATACATTTTGGGTATTCATACTTTATTTGAGTAATTATTTTTCAGCTGACTTTTTACTTCTACTCCTTCCATTTTCACACAGTTATCTGTACTTTCTACTCCTCACATTTTAAAAATAGCCTTGTTACTCCTATTTCATTTCGGCTTGTTTTTCATTACGGATTTTCATCCTTTAAATCAGTAGTTCTCAACCTTTTTGAGTCGGGACCCCCAATTTAACATGCATGTTGTCCCGACCCCCGCTCACTGAACAGAATCTCACACGCACAGTTCAGATCATACAAAAAGACATGAAATGACCAAAAAAAGACACAAAATGACCAAAAAAAGACAAAATGAGCTCCTTAAAGCTCTGGAGATTAGAGAGTGGAGCATTTTTTTTTTTTTTTTTTTACATTACATGTCATTTAGCAGACGCTTTTGTCCCAAGCAACTTACAATAAGTGCATTCAACCTGATGGTACTAGACATAGACCATAGGAATCAAGTAAGTAGATAACTTTAAGAGCTAACTGTCATCGCTAAAGGAGTGCTATATGTTAAAGAAGAAAAGAAGAGAAAAGAAGAAGAGCATTTTTTTTGCAGTCTGCTGCAGGTGAAAGTGTGGGCTAGAGGAGTGCATCTGAAGGATTTTACTGCAGGATGTGTCTCTAGTCCGTAAGGGACGAGGTGCAGGATATTATGTCATGAAGCTACGCTCTGCTGCTCTGAAGGTAGAACAGCTGTGCAGCATAAAGCCATTTCAGTCAGGCCATTATAATTTAACAAGTTATCCAATATGAGCAGAAAACACCCCTGCTTCAATCTATTTAGAGAGGAGTTGTTCTTTTTGTGTGAAATTAGAGCTGCAATGATGAGCCTACTAATCATCACTATTTGGATTATCGTTTAAGTAACTAAGTAGTAAGTAATTTTTTCATGCAAAAATGGCAAAAAAAATGGAAATTGTAATTATCATCTATTTTCTGGTATTTTACATAATAGATAATAAAAAATAATCAATAGCTCTAGCCCTGTGTACTAAAATACTTACTACTAAACACTATACTAAACACAATATAAATGTATGTAGGCAGAATCTTTGATATATAAACTTGGTTTCCCATGGTTGCAAAATTACAAAAACAAAACACTATGAAGGTTATTTATTCAGCTTGATAATAGGAAGCGAAGTCACGTTTAATTGAGTGACCTTTTTTATCATTAAGTTGATTTGATGAGCCAAACAAGAAGAGTAATATTTCAGCGAGTAATATTTCAGAGACAGTAGCTGAAAGGACTAATTGGTTCATTTTGCTGCTAAAATCCACTCTTCATACGACAACAAAGTAGGAAGTGTTGATTTCTGCAATGCTGGATAAACAAAACATTGGTTGTATCATAACTGAAGGTCAACATATTGTAGCAGAATGTCTGCTGCATGTTCAGAGGATTACAGTATTAAGACTTTGTGGACTTGCTGCACTGAAAAAAGAACGTCATTGTGAACAGCTTTATATTTAAAACACACACACACACACACACACACACACACACACACACACACACACACACACACACACAGGCAGTGTGAAGGGGAAGCTCTGTGTTTGCCTGTTCCTCGGTTACTGAGTTTATGTGTGCATGGGTATTTTATAGAGCTGTTGAGAAACTCAAACCAATCTGTAAGAGGCAAAGGCTTTAAAAAATAGAGTATAAATAAATGTTTGTCATGAAAAAACTATAAGTCGATCTTTGATGCAGGGCAGAACTTGTTGAATGCATTTTGAGGAGTTTTCAGCAGGTTGTGGCAGTGCACTACAATGAATTTGATCCAATTTATTAAAGGTTGTGCACTAATGTTACAACATGGTTGATCTTAACCCTCTGTGGTACGCATTATGATGCCAGTTAGGGGAAAAAATGTTTGGAGTGGGGTTTGTTGCCTGGCAGCGCTGCACAAGTGAAAAAGAGAGGGTTTTTTTTTTCAATTTGAAAATTATTTATTTAATAGACATGTGTAAAAGATTCAGTAGCTTCAACAGGGTACAATACAAAACATTTAAAATTTAAAAACTTCCTAAAAGCAACTTTTTTAACCGGTTTCTTGTCTGGAGTAGCAATTTTTTTTTTCCAGATGGAAAAGGGCCAGGAATGACGTTTTGAGTGCTTTTTTGTGGCGTAAAATGGCAACGTTTTTTCCTTTGGAAAAGTCTGCAAAATAGGTTTTCAATATGGCCTCCTGGAGATCATGTGACAAATTAAAGCATTGCTATTGGTTCCCTATACTCTTCCCTCTTTTTTTAAAGTATTGCATCACTCAAAAAGATGCATTGTAGAAATTTGACAGGCCAAAAATGGTTAAGGTTAATTATTTTCATCTAATTTATTATTTTTATGTGATTTATTTAAATGTATATAATATTTATTGTTTTACGTATTTATCTAATTTTTTAAAGTTATGAATCTCTGATGTTAAAATCAATAGTAATTGTAATTGTTTTAAATTATCAATATTGACTATCAAAATTATTTTTGCCATAACTGAGCAGCCCCTAACCACAAGCATATTCATTTTAGTGTGCACTGTTTCCATATTACTGCAAAAATTCAATCCATATACAACAATTACAATGAAATCTAACTTGTCACTTTAAATGCAGTTTGTGAATGTATTTTCAGCTTTATTAAGGCCTAATTTTTGTTCATGTCTCTCCCTTCAGAAATTCATTGAATTTGAGGATGCGTTGGAAGCTGAGAAGAAGGACCTGCAGGTGCAGGTGGAGTTTCTGGAGCTGCAGGGGAAACAGCAGGAGCTCAAGTCAAAGAACTACTCCGACCAGAGTGAGTCTTTACTACAGGGGTGTCAAACTCAAATACACAGTGGGCCAAAATTTAAAACTTGGACAAAGTCGCGGGCCAACATTGATATTTATTGAAAAAATTGACCTAAACAAGTTCAAACGAAATGGAACAAGCAAAGCTTGATATAACTTAATATTGCAAACATGCAAAATCATATATCAAATAAAACAAAAAAACACATCAATGGCATTCATTTCTTAAATAAAATTTAAATAAAAATCGTATGTCCCTTTATTTTATATGCGGCCTTCTTTAAATTTAAATTTAACAGTAATCTTTTTCCACAGGCTAAAAATAAATGTAAGAATAAAATAACAATAATAAACCAAATGACTAATAATAATATCCTTCAATGAATGTGCAACCATTCAAGCCTTGGACTAGCAAGAAAAAGTGCATAAAGACAACTTTAATTGTTGCTCAGTTTGCTCCACACTGATCTACTGTGTTCAAGCCGAAACACCAGCAGAGCATTCTGGGATTTGTAGTATTATTTGCGCTGTATAATACCGGCGGGCCAGCTCTGGTTGTCATTTGGTATTTCCTTGCGGGCCAAATTTGGCCCACGGGCCAGAGTTTGACACCTCTGGTTTACTACAAACTCATGTTATTTGATATACTACACGTGCAGCTCGTGTGGCTGCTCTTGATGCCGTACTCAGGTCCAACTTAATTCCAACACACACCACTACGAGAAAACAAACAACATCCATTAAAAGTAATTGACATAATTGACATTCATTTGTGAACAAGAAGTCCATAACATGCCCAGTCTCATTACCTGGACACTTGTCAAAGGGAATGGATGCATTTCAGTTAATAACTCTGCAGCTCTTCAATCAAGTTTTCCTTCAGATACAGAAATATAACAAAACGTGACACTAAAGCTAAAATGGGAAGACAGAATGGGAAGTAAACACACTATTGGAGGATGTTCTATTTTTATATTGAAGTGCTTTTGTTCACTTATCAGTTCTGTAGGAATACTGGTGAACATGTTTTATTGGCCGTAATGTTTTTTCTTGATGTTCTTCTGAGATAGATGTTCTTCTCTTTAGATTATAGATAAATATTTGCATGCAAGATTGAACATTAGTTAACAAAATGACATCAGGATTGCCTCTTTGCTACAACTATCGGGGCCTCCCGGTGTCTTTGTGCTGTTAAACTCTTCTCTTTCTGTCTCCCAGTCACTCGGTTGGAGGAGCGAGAATCAGACATGAAGAAAGAGTACAACGCTCTGCACCAGCGCCACACTGAGGTATGAGCAAACCAAAGTCCCTAGACCTATATAGATAGATATATAGATATATATCTATATATATATCTATATATATATATAGATATATATATATATATATACACACTACCGGTCAAAAGTTTTAGAACACCCCAATTTTTCCATTTTTTTATTGAAATTCAAGCAGTTCAAGTCAAATGAACAGCTTGAAAGGGTACAAAGGTAAGTGGTGAACTGCCAGAGGTAAATAAAAAAGGTAAGCTTAACCAAAACTGAAAAATAATGTACATTTCAGAATTATACAAGTAGGCCTTTTTCAGGGAACAAGAAATGGGTTAACAACTTAAAGCAGTTCTGCAGCAACGGAGGTTGATCAAGCCTTGAAAGTTGCTAAGTTGCTACCAATTCCTACAGGTGTCCCAACTTTTCTTGATCACTTACAACCTACAAGTTGCTCCACATTTAAGGGAACTTCTGCAACAGAGTTGGGAAGAACTTTCTGAAGAATATTTGATTTCCATTGAGTGTGTTCAGCTGTTCTATCTGTTAAGGTGCTACTTCCATGAGTCAACAGTTTAGAATACATTTTCCTTTCTAAATTGATTCTATGATTTATTTTATAACTTCAATTGTTTATTTGTTATATGCATTAATTTCAGAGTACACTGAGACATTAAACTGCATCATTTTCAATAAAATTCTGGAAAAGTTGGAGTGTTCTAAAACTTTTGACCGGTAGTATATATATATGTATATATATATAACTTAATGTGCCGACCTCGTATGTTTCCTCGCTCTTGTTTTTTCACATCTTTTCTTTTTCTTGCCTTCGTGTGTCACAGATGATCCAGATGTATGTTGAGCACATAGAGCGGTCCAAAATGCAGCAGGCAGGAAGCAACAGCCAATCAGAAGGCCCCGGCTGTGGACGAACGTGAGTTTTAATGTTTCTGTGTGTAAAGGTTGTGCATATAGCTCATGTTTTGTTGTCTTGTTGCTGATGTTTTGTCCTTCGTGTATTTTTAAGTTTCAACATGTTTCATTGTGTTGGTGCTGGCCAACAGCTGCTACTTTTTACCCACAAAACAACGTTTGGACTTTATTTTTTAGCGTGCGGTGTTGAGCAATCTGCCAAACCATGAATCCTGAATATGTATAAGCACAAAGCAAGACAAGGATCCGGACATCTGGTGCAGCTTCTGTCGCCTCCTGCAACATGATTATATACACAGTTTCTTGAATATCTATTCAGCTACACTGACTAATCCCACAAATCTTCATCAGCTGTTAGAAACAGAGCCCTGAATCAGGCCGCTGTTTGTTCATGATGATTTTTGTTTTGTTTTAGGATAGCTGTCATCATGGTTTGCGTCATAAACTCTGATTAGGATTACAAGATGAATTAATTCTGAACAAAAACAGCAGATTATCCGGAGTGGTTTTAATAAGAATAATCTTCAGAAAGTTGCAGAATTTATTAAAAAAAAAGTTAATAATTACTGTAAAGGTATAATTTGTAACTTTGAAATGAAATGTCCAAAAACGACTAGACCTATGTCATATAAATGTTTTCAGTTGTGTACTTTCATTATCCCAAATGTTTCTAATAAACCTAGAGAAATACATAATTTTAATCGAGGTAATGCTCTGTTTCATTTGGTCTAATAGTTGTCTGTCAGAAACGGTCATAAATTGACATTTTTTCCAGTTTTAGGCCATTTTTGGTAACACTTTACAATAACCATCATTTATAGATGTAAATAGACCATTTATAAATGGTAAACAGATAGTTTATTAATGTTTAACCATCATTTATAAACCGTATATAGGCCATTTAGAATGGTGAATAGAAAATGTAATAATGTTGAACTATAATTTATAAATGCCAAATAGATTACTTTACCATAATTAAACATAATTATTAGTTTATTAATAGCTTTACACTCATAACATTTTTAACACCATATTAAGTATGTAAATGATTTCAAAATGATTCTTACGCCTTTAAGAAATTGCTTGAAAACATTTAAAGATTAAATATGTATAGAATTTTGTAAATGGTTAATAATAATTGGTTTATAAACCATCTATAAACATCACTTAGATGGTTATTGTAAAGTGTTACCGATTTTTTAAAATGCACCTCTTGGATTATGGCCATTTTTAACTATATATCTTAACTGGTGAAGGTTTTTAGTCATTGGAAGTCTCGATCTTTAGACTGAGTAAAATGTTAGCAGCAGTTCGGCCCTGAGACGTCCTGTGAGAAACAATGTTTTGAACACTGAAAGAAAAAAAAGAATCCTTACGGGGAGAATCTGACAGCAGTGTTGCTTTAACCCATTGAAGCCTGGAAAGCGGATACGTCGTTTTGTAGTATTTGTATAAGCTCTCAAATACTTTTTGAATTTCATTTCTATCTGCTACAGAGGCTGAAAAATCTATTATTTAGTAGAAGCGTTGACACTTCTGTTGAATTTCCAGAAAAACTTCAGGTTTTAGGGGCTGATTTTAAAATCGCCCAGAGGTTTTACAGGCAGTTTTAGGCCTCAATGGGTTAATGGTGGTGAAGACAACAACTCCCATGATGCCACACTCCATCTTTTGTCATCACTTTGATTGAGAGAACCCTCGCAGCAGAAAATGACATATCGTGCATTTAGTCGACTAAAAAAAGTGTGTGTGTGTTTGTGTGTCATGGCATGTTCCTGTCTCCTGTCTCTCTCTAATCATTGTCCGTCTGTCTGTCTGTCCTGCTGGCTTGCTCTCTGTTGCTGCTGTTTGCACAGTCAACGCCACACATGGAGGAAAAGGTAAATCAAACATGGTCCCACAACAACTCTCACCTCCTCCCTCTCTCGGCTCCTCCGTCTATAAACCAAGAAGTTATGATGCCCCTCCTCATATTTTTGCTCGTATAACGATAGTATTCTGTTACGCGTTTGCTTTGTTGGTCATTAATGCTTGTGAATTTATGACCATGACTGTATAATGCTGCATCCTAATAACAAATTATGAAATAAGGAATGGTTCAGAGGTCATATAAAGCAATGTAATCCATTTTTCTCCTTTTTTCTGTCTGTCCGTGTGTCTGTCTGCCTGCTTTGCTCGTCTTGTCTTGTCTTGTCTGTCTGTCTGTCTTCCAAAATGTGAAACAATAGTATTAAGTAAAGATCAAGCAGTTAATATGGAAACACATTATTATTATTAAGCAAAGGAAGAAATAGGTTTCTTTTGCACCTTTTTTTTCTGAAAAGGAAAAAACATGGTGTATTTTACATTTTGCATTACACATACAGTAGCAGTTTGAGCTGTTAGGGCTGGGCGACATGGACCAAAAGTCATATCCCGATATATTTAGGCTGAATATCGATATGCGATATATATCCTGATATTTTTATCGCAAAGTGAAAGCAAATGTTCAGTTAAAGTCAAAGCCAAATATGACATGTCACAGGTATTTTTATTGAAACCGTTTATTTAAGTGAACATAAATACTGTATAACAACAGAAGTACCTTTAAAAAAAATCAAAGCTCCATAAAGTGCACAATTAACTAGAAAAATATCTTAAATAAAAATAGCCTATCAAATTAAATTGGCCAATCTTTTTCTGAAATGAACAGATATTCATATGAGAAAAGAATAACGAACATTACAAAAGAAGTAAATATGACAAACCCTAGTAGGGGCAGCATTTATATATAAAGAAAGAAAATAAATTGAACTACAGCTATTTATGCCATATAGTCTAATTTCATATCACATTAAAAAATATATCGAGACGTATTTTTTATATCGCCCAGCCCTAGATGTGGATAAACTGATCTGCAGGCTGCACACACAGTTTCAGTTAGTTTTGTTCAGGCATCATGCAACCAAAAGACTGCATGTAGTAAATCAGCCATATAAGGAACTACTTCCTGTTATTTAGGAATATGCAACCAAAAGACTGCATGTAGTAAATCAGCCATATAAGGAACTACTTCCTGTTATTTAGGAATATCTTTCTAAAAGATTTCCACAAACTACCTGTGGTTGCCTGTATTGATGCTCCTTCTGTTTGAATGTCTTGCATCTTCAAATAAGAAAGCTTGTGAGGAAAATGCATTTGGCCTGGTGGACTGGACTGCATGCCCTCAGAGCCCTTGTTGCTTCTCATTGAGGGGCTTGTCAATTTTGCCTTTCCCCTAAAATCTCTTCCCCTGTTGTGTTCTACTTCCATATTGCTATTTTTAACATAATGAGGACAGGGGTTGGTTGCAGGCATTTGCTGTTTCAAAGTGGAGTTCCTCATGTTTTATATGTTTTTTTCTGGGTGTTCAGAAATCAGTAAAACTGTTTAATATCTGTTAACATTCTTACCAAGAGTTAAATGATGAGATTAATGCCACTCATGTCTGTACAGTAAATATGAAGCTACAACCACCAGCTGCTTAGCTTAGCTTAGCTTAGCTTAGCATGAACGCTGGAAACAGCTAGCTTGGCTTTGTCTGAAGGTTACAACCTGCCAGCACTTCTAAAGCTCAGTAATTAACACAATATCTTACATACTTTTTATATTTTCTGTGTGTAAAAGTGTAAAAGCAACAATTCTATTTTTAAGGGAGGGTTGTGTCCCAGACTTTAGGTTAGTATAAGCTAGGGCAACTTCAACCTACTGAAAACTCCTTGACATGTATTCAGCATTTTTGGTAAACCGTATTCAACATGATCCAGTCAATAACACAGCCCTTTAGAGCAGTAGTTCTCAACCTTTTTGAGTCGCGACCCCCAATTTAACATGCATGTTGCCCGCGACCCCCGCTCACTGAACACAATCTCACACGCACAGTTCAGATCACCCAAAAAAGAAACAAAATGACCAAAAAAGACACGAAATGACTAAAAAATGACTAAAAAAAGACAGAAGATGACCAAAGACAGAAGATGACCAAAATAAGACACAAATCGACCAGAAAATGATCAAAAAAAGACACAAAATGACCAAAAAAATAAACAAAATTACCAAAAAGACCGAAAATGACTAAAAAAAGACAGAAGATGACCAAAATAAGACACAAATCGACCAGAAAATGATCAAAAAAAGACACAAAATGACCAAAAAAAAGACAGTAAGACGGTAGTTATATCTTCTTATATCTTCTAAGTTGGCAAAAAAGAAAATAAGCATATTTTGGAACTCATGTTCAGGTTCTTTTTTTCCGCCTTGTATCAATGCATGCCAGGAAAAACTCCAGCCCTGGGGAAGAAAAACAGATTAAATATAATGAACGAGTACAATAATGAGTCTCACCTTCGTCCTCTCCTCTCTGTGTCTCTTCTGCCAGCAGCAAAGCGGAGCGCCCGCCGTCATTGAGCCTGTACCCCAGCGGCGAGGGCATGGTACGTGGGGGTCTCGGGGGAGTTAGGATGATGCCCGGGAAAGACATCTGGCAGGTCAACGAGCTCGGCCAGTCTACCTTCTGCTCCGCCTATCAGGTGGGACAGACAGCGGCCCTGTCCTCCTCCACGGGGGAGTGGAAGGGGGAGGGGCCGGCCTTAGCGCTGCCCGTCCTGCTAGCCACGCCCACACGGACCACACCCCCTCCCTGGCCTGCTTGTGTCACTTTTTGAGGAAACTATTTTTTTGTTTAAATCACTTAGAACTCTGCCTTTTAAAGTCAGTATTTTTTATTTTATTTAACCTTTATTTAACCAGGGAATATCCCATTGAGATTAAGAACCTCTTTTTCTTTAAGGGAGCCCTGGCCAAGAGGCAGCAAACACAGAATACAGTTACATATTTACATAACATACTGACCTTAAACACATCATGAGAAACAAGTGCATGTTATGGAATTGGCCTCAATAACTCTTAGTTTGGATTAAAAAGTGCTCAAAGAAACAAATTCAGTTAATTTCCATTCTTTCCGGCGCATATTCCAGCATAAGGTGCAGAGTAAACAAATGCCCTTTTACCCAACTCTGTAGAGCAGAAGGGATAGAAAGCAACAATTGATCTTGTGAACGAAGAGAATAAGATCCTGCATTTCTCACAGTAATTAAGCTGCAAATGTACGAAGGCAGCAGTCCCAATATTGCCTTATAAATGAAAGTATACCAATGACTCTGAGCCCTTCGAGTGGCCAGAGCAGGCCATGCTACCCGAGAGTATAATTCACAATGGTGAGTGGACATCTGACAGCTAGTAATGAACATAAAGAAGCATGATAAACGGACATTTAGCAGCAGCATTCATGTACAAAAGATCTCCGTAATCCAACACAGATAAAAATGTTGCAGTGACAAGACGTTTTTTTACATTAAAAGAAAAACACAACTTATTTCGAAAATAAAAACCCAATTTTAACCTCAGCTTCTTCACAAGATTTTCTATGTGTGGCTTGAAGCTGAGTGAATCATCAATTAAGACTCCTAAGTATTTATACATATGAACCAACTCTATTTCGCTGCCCTCAAGAGTGGACACTGGGGGAACCATTTGAGGCCATTTTTTACTGTTAGAAAATAACATAAGCTTTGTTTTATCGGCATTGAGAACCAGTTTCAAGTGAATTAATGAGTTTTGTACAGCTACAAAAGCTTTCTGCAAAGATTCAATAGCCTGAACAAGAGTTGATCCATAGCAGTAAATAACTGTGTCGTCAGCATAGAAATGCACATTTGCATCGGACACATTTAGACCCAGTATATATGTTGACTCAAGCAAGCAGGGGTCCATATTTTTCTTTTCCCATTTTCTTTATAACTGTGCAGTCGTGGAGCTTCTACCATGCGTGCTTGTGTTTTAATTTACACATGCGCATTGAGCTTAACTGTCCAAATGTCCCTTGTTTTTTTTGGTTTTGTTTTTTTAACTAGTGCTTTATTTGTGGGAGAAACAGCCCAGGTAAGAAAAAAAGGGGACAGTGTTGCTTTCTTCTGTGACTTCTCCTGGTGTTTCACTACAAAAACATGCTGAGAGTACATGCAGAGTTTAAAGGGATAGTTCAAGTAAAGATATATAAGGTCCAAAATGTGTTTTAGCCACCTAAATATATGGATATTAGTTTAAGTGTTTGTTTAAATGTTCCCCGCTTCACTTAAAAAAAACCCTAATCCTTAAAACTATCCCTTTAAAGTTTTAGGAGTTAGTCAAGTTTTGATTAGTTGTATGTAGCACATATACTGTGACAGTGACTTAAACATACTGGACAAGCTGTCCCCAAGTCCCACACTGAATTAACCCATTTAAGCCTAAAATGCCTGGAAAATATGCCTGCAAAACCTGAAGTTTTTTTAGTAATTTTTTTTGGGTGATTCTGTGTCTTTTTTGATAATTTTGTGTCTTTTTTTGGGGTAATTTTGTGTCTTTTTTTTAATAATTTTGAGTCTTTTTTTGGGTAATTCTGTGTCTTTTCTTAAATAATTTGTCTTTTTTTGGTAATTCTGTGTCTTTTTTGGTAATTTTGTGTCTTTTTTTTGTGGTAATTTTGTGTCTTTTTTTTAATAATTTTGTGTCTTTTTTTAAATAATTTTGTGTCTTTTTTTGGGTAATTTTGTGTATTTTTGGGGTAATTTTGTGTCTTTTTTGGTAATTTTGTGTCTTTTTTTGGTAATTTTGTGTCTTTTTTAATAATTTTGAGTCTTTTTTGGGGTAATTCTGTGTCTTTTCTTAAATAATTTGTCTTTTTTGGGTAATTTTGTGTCCTTTTTGGTCATTTTGTGTCTTTTTTTGGTGATGATTTCAAAGTTCTAGAAAAGTCCCATGTTGCATTGCGACACTCCCACATGTATTCTGATGCATTTCATTGGCCAAGAGACTGAAAATAGGTGGAAAAAAAACTACAAATACTACAAAACGACATATCCGCTTTCCAGGCTTTAATGGGTTAAATCAGAATTCCAAGACTTTAGCTACTATATGAAGCCTAGAAAACTAAAGGGAACTATACTACAACATATGGAGCTGTGGATTAAGTCAAAATGAGTGTATCTGGTGTCATTCTGTCAGTCACACCACCTGGCCTTCACTATGTGATGCTCATATAAAGCTGTTTGTCTCCTGCTCCCATGTCGTCGTCTGTACCCACTAAGGAGGACGGATCAGAGTCCGACTCAGTGGCGGCCACACCCAGCAGCACAGGAAGCAAGTCCAACACACCCACCTCCTCCGTCCCCTCCGCCACCGTCACCCCCATCAACGAGGGCTTCCACCCGCAATCTGAGTTTGAAGGGATGCGGGCGGGGAACCGCAGGAAAAGTGCCAAGCGGCTCAGCCGGAATATGGAGGTGCAGGTTTCTCAGGAAACCAGGAATGTCAGCATTGGTAAGAGAGAGTCACCGAATACATCCTCAGTTTGTGGTGTCTGAGTTCATGACTTTCAAACTTTCAATCAGTCAATCAATATCCTTTATTTAACCAGGTAAAATTAATTGAGATTAAAATCTCTTTTTCAAGAATGACCTGGCCAAGAAGGCAGCACCATGATAAAATAAGAACAATCAACCACAATTCTCATACACCACATTCAACATCAATTAAAGTACACACAAGATCAGGGACAAGACTATATGAAGATTGAAATGAGTACAGTTAAAAATGAAATAAATAAACTGGTGACAGATGAAAGAATAAACCCGGTCGTTATCAGAAAATAGTTTTACAAACAATTGCATTGACCAAGAGAACTATCTTCTCTGTCCTTCAGGATTCCTTTGAATTCTCCCAAGGTGACGCAGCATTTAGCTTTGTTCCCTCCTCTCAAATATTGAATGCCGGAAAGTTATTCTGTTGTGTTTGCGTCATGTTTTACAGGTATGGGAAGCAGCGACGAGTGGTCTGAGTTTCAGGAGATCATTGATTCTACCCCTGAGCTGGACATGTGTGTAGACCCCCGTGTGTACGGAGGAGGAAACAGGTACAAATACACTGTGGCTGCATTACATGTGCAGCACATAATGACAGTCCAAAGCAAAAATCATTAATTTAAATGCAAACAGTTTACATTTACATTTAGTCATTTAGCAGGTGCTTTTTTCCAAAGTGACTTACAGGAAGAAAAAAGCAAACAATCAAGGTATAGTGCAGTAACAGCCATTAGTGCAGCAATAAGTGCTAGTGACAATTCTTTAAGGAGTAGAATTATCGTGGTGCTGAAGAGCTGGGTCTTCAGGAGGTTTTTAAAGGTAGAGAGGGACGTTAGAACGTGTTTTGTTGTGTGCAGATATGTAATCAGTTGGCTCAAAAACGAAGTTTTTAATCCAAAAAACCCCCCAAATTTAAAATAAGTTGTCACTCAAACTGGCCTTTAATACTTACTATGTTTTCCCTGATTTTCTGTCCTACATATAATGTTACAATGTTCATATTAAATGTGACCCAAGTGTCAAAAATGCTGTTAACATATGTAAAAGAAATCCCTGTGAGAGAAAACTTCAGGTTTCCGAGCATTGAGAATGCTCCATTTCAATCGTTTTTTTCTGCTGCAATGTTTGTATTTGGTCATCTGCTCCAGGCACTTTGCTGCAGTGTTTACATGACATACACTAACATCAGGGAAACCTGTGATCTTGGCTGTCAATGTTCTTCATTTCTGTCAGATTTCGTATCACACTCCTGCTGAAACTGATTGTGTAGTTTTTGGTTTAGAAGCTTTTTTAGAACATACTGCTGCTGTAATTTAAGAGAATACAAGTGATTTTTCTTTTAATTGCTATTGTCTTATGATGTCTAATGTGTGTTTCAGCCCCTCCCAGGGCATCGTGAATGAGGCCTTCGGCATCAACACCGACTCTCTCTACCACGAGATCAAAGACGCCAAGTCGGACATCATTGGAGATGTAGATGCAGGCGCTGAGCTGCTAGGTATGAACAGGACTCTGACTGACAGCTCAATTAGTTTAAACACTTTCCCTCAAGGAACCGTTCACCCCAAAGTCCAAAATAAATACACAAGACAGCCGATATCTCAAACACTCTGGGACTCACACCAAAACTAAATGAATAAACAAAAGTGCATCAAGTGCAATTTGATTTTAGGGTGAACTGTCCCTTAAAAGCTTGGCAGTAAAGTACATTTTGCCACTGTCTCTTTTGGTCTATGGTAAGTATTTACTTCAAAGAAAAATGGCAGAACAGTGCTGCGTCCTTCACCTCCTCCTGAGGTGTTCATTGTTGCTCTGGAAGTGAAGCTAGACACTTCCACTCTGTGCTTACAGGCCAGTATGTGATATTACTCAGTGAAGATCCAAAGGGAGGCGGATGCATGCACTGCAAAAAAGCCAACTTGTATTTTTTGACCTAAAACAGTGATTTAATTTGGTAAAACTTGGAAATATAAATTATTGACATTTAGGGCAATAATGTAAGTTAGCACAACAAATGAAGCCAGTTGTCTGCTCAAAAACAAGTTGGTGAGTTGTTGTTACTTATATCTTTAAGTTGGGGTTCACAACAAGGGACAATAGTTCTGATAACTCTTATTTCTTTGTTGGGAAATTCGGTCATTAGCGAAAGCTAGCGGCTAACTGATGCTAGCGGCTAACTGATACTAGCGGCTAACTGACGCTAGCGGCGCTGCTTGTTACAGCTACAAGAGTAGCCATTAGCGTATCAATGCTAACTCAAAATTGTGGTCGCAACATTAGCTGAAATTTCATAGCGGTGTTACAATCGTGCCAGAGAAATTCAGAGTTGAGCAAACTCTAAAAGATATTTAGTTTAATTGTCCAACTTAAAATTTTATAGAAGTTTGTTGCCTTGAAATTTTGAGTTCACCCAACTTTTCTTTTTCTTTGCAGTGTGCGCGCGTTACACAAAGTCAGCATTTGTTTTTGCTTTGCGTTAACTGCAGGGCAGGAGCTCCATGTGTGAATGACTCTTTTTTCCTTGCATGGCTGGAAAACACCAGCAGCTCATCACTTCCTGATAAATCATGCTCTGCCTCTGCTGCTGCACCCAACCCCAGCTGCTCATTCATGCAGTGTTACATTTATTCTTCCTTTCTACTTTATTCGTTTTCTCGCTCTTTTTTTTTTTTTTTTTACAGGGCAGACGCATGTTTAATGCAGCCCATTTCAAAGACAGACCTTATTTTTTTTATTGCACTTCATGGTTATGTTTATCAGTTATCTTAGAGTCCGTCTCTGTTTTTGGGCCAACACACTTTTTCAGGGATTCTGGTGGATTTTGTTTCTCTTATTTTCTGGGTTGTTTGGGGTTTTGATTATTGTCCCTAGATTTTTATACGGCAGAAATAGTATGGGGAATTTAATCCATTTTCTTGTCCATCTGATAACTTCTCACCCGTTTCCTTTTTTTCCTCTTTTTTTTATGTGCTTCTGCTGGTGACACCCATAGGCGAGTTCTCAGGTGTGTATCTGAACGTGCATTGGTTGGTATATTTTTCTTTTACTCTCGACTTCTTCTTTACTTTCTAAACACCACATCTAAGACTAGATATTATCCAGTGTATACCCAATAAGAAAAATCAACATCACCACAATTTTTATTATTAATATATTGGTATTATTTTGCTGCTTGACGAAGCAATTGGAAATTTTGATGATACAGTAGAAGCCCAATATTCACACACATGCAGTGAAACAGTTTTTTCCTGTTTGTCCCTTTAAAGTCACAGTGAAATTACTTTTATTTTTAGCGATCGCTACAAGCTATATCAGTCAGCATACTCTAAGCTTCCAGGCAATTGTATTAAATTATAATAAATTATAATAAATTATACCTCCCAGACTTACATTTGGTTGAGAATGACCCCCTACCCAGCCTCATCTTCAAATAAGAAAAACATCATTTCACAACAGCAATATTCTCTAAAAAAAAAAAGTCTGTTTCACTGGGACTTTAAAATATACATGATGATATTTGATTATCTCGTCTCGGGTCAAAGAAACAACATGATCTCACAGGAATCCGTGAAATAGCCACGGATTTCGCTTAACTCAAAATCCGTGGAATAGCCACGGAATCGCTCAAATTTCCGTGAAACTGACACGGATTTTGCTACAATGCAGGTTAATGACAGTCATATCCCGTGGCTATTCCAACATACAAAGTGATTATGTACATTCACTGAGTGAATATTTAGAAAATAAAACATATATTTCTCGCTAGAAATGTGATCAAAATCCATTTTTATGCAGAAACAAAGTCAAAATATTAATTTTTTCACTAAAAATGAGAGAACTGTCCGCCATGTTTTTTATTCTGACCGCCGGGACCTTGAAAGTCACGAGACTTGGAACAAACCAATAGGAACAAATATCCATGGAATAGCCACGGGATATGACTGTCATTAACTTGCATTGTAGCGAAATCCGTGTCAGTTTCACGGAAATTTGAGTGATTCCGTGGCTATTTCACGGATTTCTGTGAGACCAGGCTCCAAAGAAATATTCTCTTGTTTCAGTTCGAGGGCCAAATCGCAGCTTTTGTGTTCTTTAGTCCTGCTGCTTTTCTTCAAGTCCAGATTAATAAATGCTTATCAGCATCCTCTCTTCTCTCTTCCATCCCTGTCCGTCTCTTTTTCCTCTCTGATCTGTGGCCTTTCCTCCTCCTCTCCCCTCCCTTCTTCTTCTTCTTCTTCTTCTTTTGCCTCCAGTCCGTGATGATTTCTTCGGTAAGGCGCACCTTGCCTTCGCCCATGGTCACATTTGCTTGTTATGTCATCTCCCTGGCCTCTTAGCTTTCACATCTTCTGGTTCCCTTTTTGTGTCTGTTTTTTCTGTGTGGCTTAATATTTACATTTTGTGCCACCTTTGCATATCACATATCTACTTTTTTAGATATTTGTCAATAAATTGCACCTAATTTATAGGGCATTAACCTCCTGTGACCCTGCGTCCTCATATGTGGACATTTCATTTTAGGTTTTCTGGACCTTATATTTCATTCTTCTTAACTATAACTGTGCACTCTAGAATGAGAACAACACATCAATCAGTGTAAAAATCAGATGGCAGAATCTTGGTAAAGTCAATTAACAGCTTTTACCCAGACAAAAGTGTCCAGGTACCAAAGCTGATCAGATTTTATAGCTAAAACTTTTTTAGTAGTATTTGTGCTTTAATAATGTTTGTAGTTTGATGTTCTGTGCAAGTTTGACTATTTTTAGCATTAGCAACAAGTTCCGACTCTGCTAATCAGGAAGTATTCATTTGAAAACGAATAGACTTTTACTATCATTCTTCAAATGAGAGGGTGTAAATGTAAGGAAATAAAAAGTTTTATTCACTGGTGAATTAATTGCGTTATACAGTAAAATGAACCCATTATTTTTTTTCAAAAACTAATTCCTGTTCAAAGACAATGCTTGGTTTTTGTATTTATCAGGTCCTACAAATCCAAAATATCTAGGAGAAACTAACAATACATACCAAACAAAAGCTTGGGTCTCAGGAGGTTAAAATAAAAATATGGACATTATCCCATAAGAACCCAGACCCAGTTATCCTGAAAGGAAAATTTTGGGGGATATACAACAGAAAAGTGGACCACATAAAACACATTTATGTTTTTAAAAATATACTACCCCTAAATGTCTGAAGATCTGTGATGTGACATAAATGTTACATTGAACGTTTATGGTATTTATTTTTATGATATTTCTTATTTTAAAATCATTTAAAAAACTAACATTTTCTGCTTACAGAAACACAAATTTCCCTTTTTCTATGGATCTCCACATTTATCAAAATTAATTAAAAATTAATAGTGCTGTTTAACAACAAATGATCTTTCAGATTTGTTTTTAAGTAAAAAAATAATAATACATTAATATTAATTTAAAAAAATAACCTTTCATCTCCATAACATATATCAAAATTGTGACTTTAATTTGTTCAGGAAATATGGTCAGAGCAAGTTAAATGCAATACCCTATTAATTAGTATATTAATTAACATATTATTAATAGTCACAGTAATAGTAATAAAACTGAGTGAAATGGAACTAGATTAAATAACTAGATGGATTAAAAAAGATAAAAAACAACAATAAAATAGATTTTAAAGCTATACTAATTATAATAATACCAATAATAATAATAAAATAGTTAAATAAAAGCTCGACTTAACACTAGGTAAATTACATGGTCGCCCATAAAGTTGGAATAAAATATTTTTTAGCTTTTTCCATGACTTGATTGTGACAATGTGATTTATTCTTGACAGATAAAGTATGTAGCAGTGTATATATCTTCTCAAAACTTGATTAATCAATCTCTTCCAAACATATCACAATGAAAATGAAACCACAATTAACAGAAAATTGTGTCTGAAAACAAATTTATTCCAACTCTATGGGCGACCATGTGGATTAAAAAGGCAAAAAACACAAAGACAAATACAATTGACAAGGGGAAAAAATATTCTACACATGTTCTATAGGACAGAAATATAAAATATAAAAATAAATTGATGCCTTTTATGCTAGAAACTTAAAATTGTGTACCATGAGGATCTTAGATTTCAAAGGCAGGTGCAATCGTGTGATAAGGAAATGTAAAAATTGGAAATGTAAAAATACTTACAGAATGTGAAAGTTGATTAAATATAAAGATTTTTTTAATATCACTTTGTCTATTAAAAGAACGCCCAGGACTGTATCCAATAAATGGCTGAAACTAAAAGGTTTATTCGCATCAAACTTCATATAGGGTGGGTCGGGCCCCCCCGGTTGGGAATCACTGCTTTAGAGCAGTAGTTCTCAACCTTTTTGAGTCGCGACCCCCAATTTAACATGCATGTTGTCCGCGACCCCCACTCACTGAACACAATCTCACACGCACAGTTCAGATCATACAAAAAAGAAACAAAATGACCACAAAAAGACACAAATTGACCAAAAAAGACACAAAATGACAAAAAAAAGACACAGAATGACCAAAAAAAAAAAAACACAAAATGACAAAAAAAGACACAAAGTGATCAAAAAAAGACACAAATGACCAAAAAAGACACAAAATGACCAAAAAAAGACACAAAATGACAAAAAAGACACAAAATGACAAAAAAAGGCACAAATTGACCACAAAAAGATTTTAAAAAAGACACAAAATGACCAAAAAAAGACACAAAATGACTAAAAAATGACAAAAAAAGACACAAAATGACAAAAAAAGGCACAAATTGACCACAAAAAGATAAAAAAAGACACAAAATGACCAAAAAAAGACACAAAATGACTAAAAAAAGACACAAAATGACCAAAAAAGGCACAAATTGACCACAAAATGATTTAAAAAAGACACAAAATGACAAAAAAAGACACAAAATGACCAATAAAGGCACAAATTGACCACAAAAAGATTTAAAAAAGACACAAAATGACAAAAAAGACACAAAATGACCAAAAAAGACACAAAATGACTTAAAAAAGACACAAAATGACCAAAAAAGGCACAAATTGACCACAAAATGATTTAAAAAAAGACACAAAATGACCAAAAAATGACAAAGAAAGACACTAAATGACCAATAAAGGCACAAATTGACCACAAAAAGATTTAAAAAAGACACAAAATGACCAAAAAAAAGACACAAAATGACCAAAAAAGACACAAAATGACTTAAAAAAGACACAAAATGACTAAAAAAAGACACAAAATGACAAAAAAATGACCAAAAAAGGCACAAATTGACCACAAAATGATTTAAAAAAGACACAAAATGACAAAAAAAAGACACAAAATGACCAATAAAGGCACAAATTGACCACAAAAAGATTTAAAAAAGACACAAAATGACAAAAAAAAGACACAAAATGACAAAAAAAGACACAAAATGACTTAAAAAAGACACAAAATGACCAAAAAAGGCACAAATTGACCACAAAATGACCAAAAAAAGACACAAAATGACTATAAAAAGACACAAAATGACCAAAAAAGACACAAATTGACCAAAAAAAGGAAACAAGTCCCTAAGGTTGAGAATAGCTGCTTTAGAGGACCAAATTAAGAGATTCATTTTAAGAAGTGGTGATTGGCTTAGTTTGTTATCTCGAGCATTGTAGCTGCAAATCTGCCAGTCTGAGCTGCTTTAAGCTGACACAAGTTGAACCCAGAAAGATGTGCACTTATTTTTCTGCTTCTATAAAGTTCATGTTGTGATAAGTGACAGCAGAGTTTTTAATCCAGTGTCAGACCAACACAAACCATCCCTAGTGTTTGTTACTGACCCCTGCTGGTACATAAGAACCTCCTGGCTTTTGTTCTTGGTTTGTTTGTTATCATGTCCAAATTTTTCCTCTGTGTTGAAATTCCTGCTTAAAGTCTGTGTGCTTGGCTTCTGTTGCACAGTGCTTGCTGCTTGCACGTATGATTTTCAGTTTATGTCTGGCAATAATTAAGATAATTAAGATTTTATAACTGTTATAGTTACAGGACCAACCCTGGATTGTGAATTTGTGTGCACTCATGGAGCTGGATACAGTTTTGATCAAATGACATGTTATATTTTGAGGAGGAGAATTGTTGTGGTTATACTTCCAAAATGTTCCCACAAGTTGGTGACTAACTAAAAGTTAAAATGTTGGTAAAAATAATGCTCCGACTTCTCGAGTCAACTATCGTTTAATCAACTTGAGTTTCATGAGTGCTTCCTCATTGTTTTCCCTATATTTAACATCGAACCCTTCTTTTCAAACTGATTTAGCTTCTTTATTAAGTTGAGTGCTAAAATGCGATAATCTGTGCATTACATTTTTGTTTCATTTCATTATTAAACTTTCATTTACCCTGGCTATTTTGAAAGGCTGTGTTGCCTCAGAAACTTACTCAACCCTCTATGGTACGCATTATGATGGAGTTAGGAAAAAAAATGCTTGGAGTGTTTTTTTTGTCTTAAAATAGACTAAATAAACATAATTTGATGTGTAAAAGATTCAGTAGCTTCAACAGGGTACAATACATAACATTTCAAATTTAAAAACATTATAAAAGCCAGTTTCTTGTCTGAATGTTGCCTGTGGGAAACATTGTAACATTGAACCAAAGACCCATTGAAATTTCTTGAACAGTCTAGGTGTATGAAACTATCAAAAATGAAGGTTTACTCACTTATCAGTAGGAATGTATTTTTTCTAGCTGGAAAAGGGCCAGGAAATGACGTTTTGAGTGATTTTTTTGTGGCGCGAAATGGGAAAGCTGTTTCCTTGGGAAAAATCTGCAAAATAGGGTTTCAATATGGCCTCCTGGAGGTCATGTGACAAATTAAAGCATTGCTATTGGTTCCCTATACTCTTCCCTCTTTTTTAAAGTATTGCATCACTCAAAAAGATGCATTGTAGAAATTTGACAGGCCAAAAATGGGAATGTTGCCTGAGGGCAACACCGTACCATAGAGGGTTAACAATTTTATAAATCAATCAATGGTTTTTCTGATGATTTATAACGGAGATGTGAATGTGACTGTTTCAGGAATGGGTAAGGAGGTGGAGAACCTGCTGACAGAGAACAAACAGCTCCTCGAGACCAAGTAAGAGACACGGAGAAGATTTTTATGTGTCTTTCATCTTTATACACCTTCCATCCTTTCTCATGTATCTTTTACCGACTGAAAGATTTGTTTCATGGTCTAAAAATATCGTTAAATGTGACATTTTTAACAATCAAGTTCACTATTGTTCTTTGTGTGCGTGTGTAAACATGAAAGCCCTGAGCTGTTTGATATCT
Source organism: Centropristis striata (assembly GCF_030273125.1). NCBI lineage: Eukaryota > Metazoa > Chordata > Actinopteri > Perciformes > Serranidae > Centropristis > Centropristis striata. The sequence continues at coordinate 2,937,540 of NC_081529.1, forward strand.
TATTTTCTGCTCTTAACTCGACAGAAATGCTCTCAACATTGTGAAAAATGACCTAATTGCCAAAGTGGACGAGCTGTCGGGGGAGCAGGAGGTGCTGCGGGAGGAGCTGGAGGCCTTGAGGCAGTCCAAGAACAAGGTGGACGCCAGAGTCAAAGAGCTGGAGGAAGAACTCAGGAGGTGAAAATAACACGTGGGATGAGTTCAGGAAGAAAACAATAGAGCTTCTTCAAAAATCTGTAATGTAATGAGAAATACATTAGCAAACCCGACAGACAAACATAAACAGATCAGATGCAAAAACAGCATCAGTTAGAAGACAATAACATCTATCCATCAACATAACGGCTTTAACCTTAGTGACCCTACATTAGTCACTTAAACGTCCTGGCAACAGACACAGAGGAAGAGTAACGTAATAGTATTAATATGTATATAATATACATATGTATATTAATATGTATATAGTATATATATATATAAGTATATAAAAGTATATATATGATATTCTAATTTATTGAGATGCACCTGTACAGTGCTTAACTTCTGTACCAGTTCCTGACTGCCACCTACTGCAGGTACTACATTGACTATGGAGAAGTACTTCATACAGCCCCACTTAAAAAAACCTGAACTATCCTTTAAGGCAGTAGTTCTCAACCTTTTTGAGTCGCGACCCCCAATTTAACATGCATGTTGTCCGCAACCCCCGCTCACTGAACACAATCTCACACGCACAGTTAAGATCACCCAAAATAGAAACAAAATGACCACAAAAAGACACAAAATGACTAAAAAAAGACACAAAATGACCAAAAAAAGACATTAAATGACAAAAAAAGACACAAAATGACCAAAAAAGACACAAAATGACCAAAAAAAGACACAAATTGACCAAAAAAGACACAAAATGAACAAAAAAAGAAAGAAATTACCAAAAAAGACACAAAATGACCAAAAAAAGACACAAAATGACACAAAATGACAAAAAAAAGACAAAAAAAGGCACAAATTGACCACAAAATGATTAAAAAAAGACACAAAATGACCAAAAAAAGACTTTTCACTTTAACACAGTGGAGACAGAGCTGACTTCCAAAATGATTTGGCGACCCCCAGAAATCATCTCGCGACTCCAACTGGGGTCCCGACCCCAAGGTTGAGAATAGTTGCTTTAAGTCACCAACTTCACATACAAAAGGGTCCCTCAGTGACTCCCAGTCTTAGTGGACTTTTGGCTGTCCAGAAGTTCACAGAAGCAGTTAGAAATAAAGTTTGTGTAACGCTGTTTTTGCTTTTGTGCTGCAGGTTAAGAGCAGAGGCTCTCGGCGCGTCTCGGGACTCGAAGGATGAAGGAGGTGATGATGTAAGTAGGATGGAGACATCACTGTTGTCTTCTTTATTATATGAGAATGTCACTGTAGAAAAGAGTTCACTGCTCATATTTAAGCAGCTGTTGACAGATTTACATATTTTGGGTTGTTTGGTTTTGTGGAAACAGATAAAATAAAATAGAATTACATTTTACAGCATGAATACAAAGAAGTAAGTAGATAAAAGTTGAACTGGATTAATAAATGGGACTACCTGGCTTGTGTGCCCAGTTTTCATCACCCATGCAGGACGGCGACATGACGATGACGCAGCGGCGGCGGTTCACCCGGGTGGAGATGGCGCGGGTGCTGATGGAGAGGAATCAGTACAAAGAGAGACTGATGGAGCTGCAGGAGGCCGTACGGTGGACGGAGATGATCAGGTAGACCAAAGGAAGCTTTAAACTACAGATTAAGATTCATAATGTTGCCGGTTTGCAGCCGAGTGCGAAGCGGTTGGGATGAGAGTCAGCACCTCCAAGTCTGAGGACATGGTTCTCTGCCGGAAAACGGTGGACTGCTAGTCTAGACGGATTTCATAAAAAAGGCCTTCTATAAGAAGTGAGGAGCATTTATGGGTACAAGTCAGGAACCGGCCTACCTTACAGATCTCAAGGGTGCTGAGTCCAAAAAAAAAAGGTTCCCACGCGAAATTTTGAGTTTTTGACCTTCTAATTTGTATCAAATGGCCACCAAATTGCCCATCTTGCTCAGTCATTGGACCATTTCCCCTTAGTTTTTTTGTAAGTAGACAATCAAAGATGAGGAAATTAAGTTTCTGGATCTATAGTCTAGGGTCAGAGCAAGAATATAGTGGAGGCTCAGTGTCTTTTTTATGTATATACTGTGATATTGATTGAATATTTATGTCGGCCTTAAAAAATGACACAAATAATGCTTAATTTCACCTTAAAAGTTGATATTATGCATATATATATATATATATATATATGCATAAAAAAAGACACTGAGCCTCCACTATATCCTTGCTCTGACCCTAGACTATAGATCCAGAAACTTAATTTCCTCATCTTTGATTTTCTACTTACAAAAACTTGGGGGAAATGGTCCAACGACTGTGCAAGATGGGTAATTTGGCCGCCAATTTGATATGCAAATTAGAAGGTCAAAAACTCAAAATTTCACTTGGGAACCATTTTTTTTTTGGATTCAGCACCCTTGAAATAAGTAAAGTAGGCCGGTTCCCGACTTGTACCCATAAATGCTCCTCACTTTCACTTTTTGGACAATTCCGTCTAGACTATGCCCCCTCTGGGTGGAGAGAGGTGCTGCCTCAAGCGAAGGAGTTCCAGTATCTCTATCTTGTTTACGAGTGAGGGTAGAACGGAGCGTGAGATGGACAGGCGGTTTGGTGCAGCGTCAGCAGTGATGCGGGCGTTGTACCGGACCGTCGTGGTGAAGAAGGAGCTGAGCCTGAAGGCAAAGCTCTCGATTTACCGCTCCATCTACGTTCCAACCCTCACCTACGGTCATGAGCTTTGGGTAGTGACCGAAAGAACAAGATCGCGGATACAAGCGGCTGAAATGAGCTTCCTCCGTAGGGTGGGGTCGCAAGATGATTTCTGGGGGTGGCCAAATCATTTTGGAAGTCAGCTCTGTCTCCACTGTGTTAAAGTGTTCATGTGTTAATGTGTTTTAGTCTTTTTGGTCACTTAATGTCTTTTTTTGGTCATTTTGTGGGGGGTTTTTTAGTCATTTTGTCTTTTTTTGATCATTTTGTGGTCAATTTGTGTCTTTTTTTGGTCAATTTGTTACCTTTTTTGGTAATTTTGTTTCTTTTTTTAGTCATTTTGTCTTTTTTTGATCATTTTGTGGTCAATTTGTGTCTTTTTTTGGTCAATTTGTTACCTTTTTTGGTAATTTTGTTTCTTTTTTTAGTCATTTTGTGTCTTTTTTGGTAATTTTGTTTCTTTTTTTAGTCATTTTGTGTCTTTTTTGGTAATTTTGTTTCTTTTTTTAGTCATTTTGTGTCTTTTTTGGTAATTTTGTTTCTTTTTGGGATCATTTTGTGTCTTTTTTTTGGTCATTTGTGTCTTTTGGTCATTTTGTTTCCTTTTTTTGGAATTTTGTTTCTTTTTTGGGTGATCTGAACTGTGCGTGTGAGATTGTGTTCAGTGAGTGGGGGTCGCGGACAACATGCATGTTAAATTGGGGGTCGCGACTCAAAAAGGTTGAGAACTACTGCTCTAAAGGAGCCAGTTGAGGTGGTTTGGGCATCTGGTAAGGATCCTCCCGGGCGCCTCCTGTTAGAGGAGTTCTGGGCACGTCCAACTGGTAGGAGGCCCCGGGGAAGACCCAGAACACGGTGGAGGGATTATATCTCTCTCCTGGCCTGGGAACGCCTCGGGGTCCCCCAGGAGGAGCTGGACGTTGTGGCTGGGGAGAGGGACGTCTGGAATGCCCTGCTTAGCCTGCTGCCCCCGCGACCCGGCCCCGGATAAGCGGAGGAAAATGGATGGATGGATGGATGGATGTTGCCTTTAGTCACACAGTGTCCTCATTTTTTTGTTTCTGTTTCTTTTCCTTTGACTCTCACCTCTGTTTCCTCTCAGGGCGTCCAGGGAGAGTCCGCAAATCCAAGAGAAAAAGAAGTCCACCATCTGGCAATTGTGAGATTCTGCATTTCACAACATGATTTACAATAAGAATGATTAAATGATGATCAAAAACATTAGAAATTATGTTTCGAGTGGTAAACATGTCAATTCCTGTTTGTATTCAAAAAATGTTTAAATTAAGGCAGGAGATTTATAACTTAAGGGGGTTAATGCTAATGTTTGAAACTCAGAAAGTCAGAACTAATCTCAAATACAGATGTGTGTCAGTTTTGGGTGTAAAATTATGGATTAATGGACTAAATGATGAAATAAAGTTAGTTTTCAAGAAGACTAAAAATAATCTAAAATTATCAAGGGTTACAATGAAATTTGATTGAATTTGATTTTTCAGTTTAAGCTATTTTTGTTGTTTTTTGTAACCGAAATAAAGCATTCATTCATTCATTCATTCATGTAAAACCTCTCCTTCTCTTTCTCCAGCTTCGCTCGTCTCTTCAGCACGTCGTCCAGCCCGCCGCCCGTCAAGCGGCCGTACTACAGCGTCAACATCCACTACAAGTCGCCCTCGCCGGCTGGTTTCTCTCAGCGACGCAGCCACACCATGTGCCAGATCTCCACCTCCAACCGCACGCTGGAGTTCTTCCCCGAAGAGTGAGCAGCCACCAGCTACAAACCGCCACTAAACCTCCATCTTTGATCGCTTCTCACTCTGCTTTTGGTCTGAACGCCTGGTTGCTTGCTCGCTTTGTGGCAGCTTGGAGAGTAGAAAGCTTCCAGCACGTTCTCCAGTATTTAACCTGGAGATGTGAAGTGTGTTTGAATAACACACACTTCACATTTGGGATTAGTTGGTAATTCCATTCATGCGTGATTAAATAGATCAATAATCCACTTAAGGCCGTGGTTTATGGTCATTTTAGTATCACAGTTAATTATTGAATTACTAACATAAATAAACTTTCTATGATATTCTAATTTATTGAGATGCTCCCGTAAGCACATCAGGCCACAGACACGTCTCTCACACAAATTCATACTCAGCATATTTTAAATCTTTTCAGAATCTCCAGTTGGGTTTGATGAGCACATTGCTTGGCTTAGTTTAACTTGTGATGGCAACAGCTGCTGTTGCTTCATTTTCTTCCTCTCCTCTTCCTCTTCCTCTTCCTCTCTCTCCTCTCTGTTCTGCTGCTGGCTGGCCAGGCTGCTAACGCTTCGCTCTTTTCTCTTCTCTTCTCTTCTCTTCTCTTCTCTTCTCTTCTCTTCTCTTCTCTTCTCTTCTCTTCTCTTCCCTCCTGTTGCTTTCAGACTGGCCAGTAACGGTGTTGCGTCTCTCCTCAGTGACTCGGCACTGTTGGCCCGCCGAGAGCAGCGGCGTGAACAGTACCGGCAGGTCCGTGAGCACATGCGCCGCGATGACGGCATCATGCAGGCGTGCGGCTGGAGCGTGCCGTCTCGCTTCAAACAGGTACACACACAGCCCCGCCCTCACATGGTCACGAATCACAAGTATACATTTATCACACAAATAATAATAAGTGCTGCAGGACAATAAGTGCACATTATTGTCTATCTATTGTCTTACCTTTTCAGTGGATTGTTCATATACAGTGTGTGTATTTATTCACATACAGTGTGTGTATTTATTAATTTATTAATCCTGCTGTATGTCACACAAAATGTGACATACAGCAGGATTATTTTTTGGATATAATTTCCCAAGCTCTAACTTGTTGACTCCTGAGTCCATTAACAGTTTGATAACTTCACTGTTTTGGTCTTTATATGGCATTTATTGACAATAGGAATATTAACACCGGTAAGAATATCCCGGCACTTTCTCCAAAGTCAAGTTGACATACTTTTCTAATTGAGTTGGACCTGGATTTTCAATTTAGCATTTTGTAGTTGAGAGTTATTATAAAAACCTCAGTAATCATTTGTCCTACTGACATAGGATAATATGTTAAAATAACAAACAAGCAAAATCACATTTTACAGTGTAGTAGATCGTCTCAGTCTTGGATTCAAACATGATTTCATAGCATGGAAGTGTGCTTTAAATTGTCTGTCAGACCCTGTGCAGCTCAAAGAGTGTGTTGGTAGGCAGGTGGCTCTAACTCTGGTCTCCCACAGCCCGGAGGTCCGGCGGACACGGCTCAGGACAGCCCACTGAAGAGACAACAGGCAAGTGAGACCCTCAGAGTCCTTCTAACCTTCCTCAGTACATTTACAGATAATCAAGATAATCAATCTTCTGTACACTGTAAACAATTGATATGACACACACACACACACACACACAAACAAAAACACAAACCTTATGATTGCTCTTCCTTAAAGGAAATCTCCACTATGAATACGTAAATAAGTGATATCATATGTGGAAAAATTATATAGTTCCAGTGAAAACTGTTGCAGACTATCACTATATGGTGCTGCAGCAAAGAATTATCAAATCTTAGTGGCTCATAGTGGTTTTAACATTGAGTACAAATAAACATATATATATATAACAGTGGTGACTACTTTGTATTCCTGCCATCCAATCAGGACGCTTCCAGTGCAGCGACAGTGGGATTTAATAGCAGAATATTCCGTTTTAAAGATCATATTTTGGTGCCACAATCAAAGAGTGGGTTCTAGCAATCAGCAGAAAGAAATCCTTCATAGATAAGGCACAGATACAGATATACCCTGTGACAGCACTCCCTATAGAGGTGTTATGTTTTGAGTAAGTGGTGTGTGACATTTGGAAAGCTACTGTTCATTTTTAAAGCACAAACACATTCTCATCAGTAGTCAGGAACATTTGATGTGCTTTGTTAGAACCAGATCATTTACCAGTCTGTCCTCTCACCTCCTGATTTTAGACCACCACTAACGACAAAGAGGACAACCGCATGAAGAATGTGCCCGTCCCGGTGTACTGTCGTCCTTTGGTAGAAAAGGACCCCAACAGGAAGGTGAGGAGTCCAGTAGAAGATAGTTTTCTGGGATATGAACCACCATGACGCTACTCAAAAATGTGTTTAACTTGTTGTTAGTTCTCTTGAATCTTTGAACTTAACTGTGCGGAGTAATATATATGCAGAGTGTGACGCTAAAAGGTTTTCACATCCTTCTGGGGAATTTTATTCTGGTGCTCACCAGAAAAAATAAAATCTGAATCTAGTGCGTTTGAAAGGAATGTTTTCTTTTAAAAAATCACCAGAATACAACACTTATAATAGCCAAAAACTGTAAAAAACAGCATTAGTCATTCAAATTCATTCATCGGGAATTAAGTGAAAAAATGGCACGAGTCACGAGTCAGTTTTTTAATTATGCGTGTGTGTGTGCATGTTTGTAGCTGTGGTGTGCAGCTGGCGTGGACCTGACGGGATGGAGGGCCAGCAGCCAGGAGTCGCTACCGGCCAAAGCGCCATCAGGCGGCAGCGACCCTCTGCACGCTGAAGAGAACGGAGGAGGCAAGAAGAGCAGCCACAGCTCCCCAGAGAAGAGGAAGGTAGACTGAAACGTTCACCTTTTGGAGATATTTTGCTTCTCTAGGGCAGTAGCTCTCAACCTTTTTGAGTCGTGACCCCAAATTTAACATGCATGTTGTCTGTCTCACACGCACAGTTCAGATCACCCAAAAAAGAAACAAAATTACCTAAAAAGGAAACAAAATGACCAAAAAAGACACAAAATGACAAAAAAAGACAAAATGACCAAAAAGTCACAAATTGACCACAAAATGATAAAAAAAAAAAGGCCAAATTGACCACAAAATGAACAAAAAAAGACACAAGATTACCAAAAAAAGACACAAAATGACAAAAAAAGACACAAAATGACCAAAGAAAAGACACAAATTGACCGAAAAAGACACAAAATGACAAAAAAAGACAAAATGACCCAAAAATGATCAAAAAAAGAGCCAAAAAAGGCCAAAAAAGACACAAATTGACCACAAAATGAACAAAAAAAGACAAGATTACCAAAAAAGACACAAAATGACAAAAAAAGACACAAAATGACCAAAGAAAAGACACAAAATGACTAAAAAAAGAAACAAAATTACCAAAAAAGACACAAATTGACCACAAAATGATCAAAAAAAGACACAAAATGACCTAAAAAGACACAAAATTACCAAAAAAGACACAAAATTACCAAAAAGACTAAACACATGAACACTTTAACACAGTGGAGACAGAGCTGACTTCCAAAATGACCCCCAGAAATCATCTTGCGACCCCAATTGGGGTCCCGACCCCAAGGTTGAGAATAGCTGGTCTAGGGTAGTTCAAAACATGCATCTATGACAGACGACATCACAAACACAACTAGAACTCAATCATAGACGTGTAAGAATCATATTCACAAGGGATAGGTTGAATAAGTTTGCATGGAGATAAAACACCTGAACCACACCTGCTCCTCTCTCCCTCCTCCCTCCTCCCTCCTCCCCTCCTCCCAGTCGAAGGAGCTCCAGGAAACCGACACCATGAGCAGCCGGGTGTGGATCCTCACCAGCACCCACTCTGCCAGCAAGGTGGTCATCATCGACGCCAACCAGCCGGGCTCACTGGTCGACCAGTTCAACGTCTGCAACGCCCACGTGCTCTGCATATCCAGTGTGCCAGGTGGGACAGGAAATCTTTTGTTCTTTTGGTATTTTTGCTTTATTTAAAGTGATAGATAGAAAGGGGGAGACAGAGGGGAGGACATGCGGCCGGATTCGAACCCGGGTCCGCTGCAGGAAGGACTCAGTCTTAATGGTACGCGCTCTACCAGTGTGAGCCACCAGGACGCCCCAGGAAATCGTTCTTATCCCCCCACACTCACATTTTTGTATGAGGACTTTGTAAAGTAAATTGCAACAGTTGTATCTGGGTAAACTCATCTGATTTTGTTTTTTAATTCAAAAAAGTGTTTGTACCAGCATCTTTTTTTCTGCTGAGGACAGACACTGCCAAGATTTTGTTACTTGTAGCGGCCACTTAACTGTATAAATTCATTGCATGAATTATAATGAAATTATCATCATTCATTTTTTACTGTTTTTAACTTAAATTATTATTGCCGAACTGGCCCTAATTGGCCGTTACATTACTGTTGAATCAAAAAGGAAAGTCATATTAACCCATAACACACCCATGGTGACACCTGTGTAACAAACACTTTAAATCTTCTAGAATCTTCCATATTCAGCTTTATGCTTCACATTAACTCATTAAAACCCTAAGCGACACATACTCAACACCCTGGTGTGGTGGTCATGTGACTTTGACAAGAAGTGACTTCTCCAAAATGTGGCTGTGACTGGAAACAGAAATGTGAAAAAGTAGCTTATTTCAAAAAGCGTATTTTTTGTTACGAGGCTAAGTTTAAACTCATTTAACATTTTTAATCCATTAATAGGATGTCCTGTATTGCATTTAACTTGATCTCACCATATTTCCTGAACAAATTAAAGTCACAATTTTGGCATATGTTATGGCAAATGGTTATTTGTTTTTATTTATTATTGATTAATAATTTTTTTTTTTTATGTTGTGGAGATGCAAAGAAAAAGGCAAATGTGTGTCTCTGTAAGCAGAAAATGTGTCTAGTTTTTTATTTTAAATAAGAAATAGTATACCATAAATGCCCATTGTATCATATGGAGTCGTATGTCACATCACAGATCTTTGATATTTACGGGTACTTTTTTTTTTTTTATACATCATAAATGTGTTCTATGTGGTCCACTTGGTCTGTGGTATATCCCTCATAATTGTCCTTCAACGATAAATAGGTCTGGGTTCTTATGGGTTAATTAGTGTGTTTGTGTGCAGCTGCCAGCGAGAGCGACTACCCAGCAGGAGAGATCGTGTTGGATCCAGGTGACGGAGGAGCGGGGGGCGGCGGCGAGGACACTGGCAGCGTGGAGGGCATGTTGGCAGGTATCACTCTTGTTGGCTGCGCCACCAACTGCAGCGTTGCACAAAGCAACTGCTCCTCACGCACTGACACGCCCATAATGGACAAAGGACAAGGTGGGCTCATCCTCAACACTTTCTTTTTTTTTTTTTTTTATCACATAAAGTAGCGAGGAGATTTCAGTGGCAGTGCGCTGCAACATATTTAATTTAGTTTATTTTTATCTCATTTTTTTTCTTTAATAGTGGTAATAGTTATTTATTTTTAACATATATTTTTATTTGATATTTTTTGTATAATTTATTTAAATGCATACATTTAGACATTTTTTTATTTATCTTTTTTTTCATTTTTTTTTTTATATTTAATATTTTATTTATACACAGTCGCCCATAAAGTTTCTTTCCATTAAATGGTTTTGACAATGTGATTTATTATTGACAGATAAAGTAAAGTATATCTGCTCGAAAGTTTATTTATCAATCTCTGTTTATAAAACATGAAAATAAAATTAACATTAACAGAGGATTGTGTCTGAAAACAAAATTATTCCAACTTTATGGGCGACCATGTATTTGGTATTTTTATATAATTAATTTAAATGCACACATTTACTATTATTATTATTATTATTATTATTGCTTTTTGTACTTTTTTCCAATTTGTTTTTTGTTGAATTATTATAATATATATATATATATATATATATAATTATTCTTATTATTTATTTATATAATTATTCTTATTATTTTATATATATGTAATTATTCTTATTATTTTAAATATATATATATATATATAAAATTTAAAATAATGAGAATAATTATACATATATATATAATTATTCTTATTATTTTAAATATATATATATATATATATATATAATTATTCTTATTATTTTAAATATATATATATATATATATATATATATATATATATATATTATATATATATAATAGTATATATAATAGTAATATATATAGTGCATGTTTCCAAATTTAGTGAGTAATTGTGGTAAATAATCGTTATTTCAATACTGACCAAAATAATCAGCTCTAAAGCAGCCCTATCAGAAAAATCTCCAGCTCATCTTTGTGTATATATTTTAATGGTGTTGTGCTTCAGCCCCCACTGCTCCCCCCATGAACGGGAGGATCCACCCCGCCCAGTCGGCCGAGGAGGCCACCGAGGCCACTGAGGTCACCGAGTCAGCAGCCAGCCAGGCGGGGCTGAGGTCTGGACCTCCAGGACCCTTTACTGAGCACGTGTTCACCGACCCCCAGCCCCGCCCAGCGGACACCTCCGACAGGTAGAAAACCATAAAAAACTATCAGGAATGTCATGAAAAAATGTATTCATACATCTGAGAACTTTAGTTCATTTTTTTCATTCATTCATTTTTCATTTTTCATTTTATTAATTCTTCTTTTCGAACCGAAAAAAAAAAAAAAACATAAACTACAACAGCGTAAGCTAGATGCATATACATATTCATACACATACTCACATAGACACCATTAAACAGATGTACATAAACATATAAACATTTACACACATACAGTATATATAACCCTATACATATACATGCATCTGCCCCGTTTAAGTAATAAGATAGAAATAAGAACCAGTTAACTTAATATTCAATATGCATTTCCTTATATCATTTTGGTTCGAAAAAAAAGGGAGTAGGCTGAAGTATAAAATACTTATCTAGGCCTCTCCCCTGATACTCAACACTTCAAAAATAAGAAATTGTATCTCTATATATAGCCACTTAATGTCAAATAAATATGTATTATTATTATTATTATTATTATAATTATTTTCTTATTAGTTAACCATAGTATATCAAACAACTTAGATCTGAGAATTTCTGTTACTCCCGCAAAGAAAACAAACGAACAAAAAAAACAACAACAAACAAATCACTGAAGGCAATTACAAGAATGTCCTCATCCAGCTTGCGAGCTGTACTTTTTTAGCATATCATTTTTCATTTCATCGCTGCAGTTATTCCATATAGTTAAACTCCACAAGGCTGCAGTGAAACATGTTTCCTCTTTGAACTGGAAAAGATGTGTGAATGTTGTGTGTCCACACAGGAGCGCAGGTCAATCCAAAGAGGAAACTTCTCAGCCTGCAGAGTCGGAGGACGGAGGTGAAGAGACCAAGAACTACACCAGCGTGGCCCCCACTATGTGGCTCGGGGCCCAGAACGGCTGGTAAGTCAACACACAGTATCCAAAAACACATATTACAATCAATTCTTTATAGTCAGGCGGCTTAGGACCAGATTTGAGAAGAAAGGGGACACGTCGGACAAAAGCACCACATTTTTTCCACATGCTCTCTATCACTATAGGTTTCAATTTTTGGTAGGAGCCACTTCATCAAGATGGCCGATCGGAGATGGCAGCCATATAAAATCTATGAGAACCAGTATATCTTCTAAGCCACTTAGAAGGTCAATCTTAGTGTCAAAATCTACATTTTCTGGGTCAAAGAATAATTTAAAGCTACTGAGAATATCACTAGATGATCAAATAGATATGTTCATTTTGGCCATGTATTTATATAATTATTAGATTCCAAACATTTTCAGCTCAGGATTCTCTGCTGCAGCACTTGAAGCGAGTTGCCTACCAGTCTGGGTGAAAATTAACATATCTATTTGATCAAATAATCATCTAGTGATATTCTCAACAGCTTTAAATAATTCCTTGACCCAGAAAATGTAGATTTTGACACCAAGATTGACCTTCTGAATGGCTTGGAAGATGTATTGGTTCTCATAGACTTTATATGGGTGCCATCGCGGATCGGCCATCTTGATGAAGTGGCTCCTACCAAAAATTGAAACCTATGGTGATAGAGAGCACGTGGAAAAAAATTGGTGCTTTTGTCCAGCGTGTCCCCTTTATTTAGCTAAGCCGCCGGACTAATACCCTTAAGCTTGTATTTTTACTGTTACCACCATACTTTTGGAAGAAAAGATCAGTCATGCTGGATAGGAAGATTCTCTTTGGTTCTTTCCTCAAAAGAGCAAAAAGAGAGAGCTCTATCTTCCATCCACATGTAAATATCATGACATGCTTCTTCTATGCAGTTTGGTTTTTGCTCTGGAGTATCTTGCCTCTGTTCTTCCTCAAGGCTTTATGTCCACTCGGCTGTTGGAAACTGGAAGAAGTGCCTCCACTCCATCAAACTCAAAGACTCTGTGCTCAGTCTGGTGTAAGTGCTGCTGGCAGCTACACGCTCTTATTGTTTGTCTAGAAATGTTTGCAGCAGACTTCTAGTTCTGTGAGTTTCCGTCACTGCAGCAGTCTCTGTCTCTTCTCTAATTGCAGACACGTGAAAGGTCGTGTGCTGGTTGCCCTCGCCGACGGGACCCTCGCTATATTCCATAGATCAGAGGGTAAGATTTTAAATATTACACCAATCAGACACCAATCCTAGTTTGTTCCAGGAGCTAAGGAGCTCAGTTCAGGCTGAAATCAGTAAAACTCAAACTTTTTGTGTGTGTTTTTGTCAACAGATGGTCAGTGGGATCTGTCCAACTACCACCTGATGGACCTCGGTCGGCCCCATCACTCCATCCGCTGCATGGCCGTGGTCCATGATAAGGTCTGGTGCGGCTACAAGAACAAGATCCACGTCATCCAGCCCAAAAGCATGCAGATCGAGGTGAGTCATGGATCCACCGGTGCACCATGCTGCTGCAAAACCAGTCCAACGACAATAGTCTAGACGGAATTGTCCAAAAAGTGAAAGTGAGGAGCATTTATGGGTACAAGTCGGGAACCGGCCTACTTTACTTATTTCAAGGGTGCTGAATCAAAAAAAAATGGTTCCCAAGTGAAATTTTGAGTTTTTGACCTTCTTATTTGCATATCAAAATGGCGGCCGTTGGTCGTTGGACCATTTTCCCCAAGTTTTTTTGTAAGTAGGCAATCAAAGATGAGGAAATAATGTTTCTGGATCTATAGTCTAGGGTCAAAGCAAGGATATAGTGGAGGCTCAGTGCCTTTTTTATGTATATATATATATATATATATATATATATATATATATATATATATATGCAAAATACCAACTTTAAGGTGAAATTAAGCATTATTTGTGTCACTTTTTAAGGCTGACATAAAAATTCAATCAATATCACTTTTAAATGTTCCAGTTGGTATTTTGCATATATATATATATATACATAAAGACACTGAGCCTCCACTATATCCTTGCTCTGACCCTAGACTATAGATCCAGAAACTTAATTTCCTCATCTTGATTGCCTACTTACAAAAAAACTAAGGGGAAATGGTCCAATGACTGAGCAAGATGGGCAATTTGGTGGCCATTTGATACAAATTAGAAGGTCAAAAACTCACAATTTCGTTTGGGAACCATTTTTTTTGGACTCAGCACCCTTGAGATCTGTAAGGTAGGCCGGTTCCCGACTTGTACCCATAAATGCTCCTCACTTCTTATAGAAGGCCTTTTTTCTGAAATCCGTCTAGACTACAAGCTTCTGTCTCTCTGACGCCTTGGTCGGTGTAATAAAACTGTGACTCATTCCTCCACTCTCTCACTCCGCTCTGTAGAAGTCCTTTGACGCCCACCCTCGCAGGGAGAGTCAGGTGCGGCAGCTAGCGTGGATCGGTGATGGTGTTTGGGTGTCGATCCGGCTCGACTCCACCCTGCGGCTCTACCACGCGCACACACACCAACACCTCCAGGACGTGGACATCGAGCCCTACGTCAGCAAGATGCTGGGTGAGAAACAAGGATATCATAGTTTTGGATTTTTCATTAGTTTTAGTTTTAATTTCGTTGTGAATTTTTGTCTTCAAATTCAGTTAGTTTCAGTTAGTTTTTAGAGTGAATTTTCTAGTTTTAGTTTAGTTTTTAGTTTTTGAAAATGCTTAGTTTTAGTTTAGTTTTTATTAGTTTTAGTTTTTCTTGTAATGGGCTATGTGTTGGGTGGCAGATTCAAAGAGGTCATAATAAATTTGCCTTTATTTCCTTTGGTTTATCATCTCAGCCCCAATAAGGTTATTAACTCTTACAGTTCTGGGTGTTTTGAATTTTGGTTCTAGTGTAAACATCCCAGTCTCAGTAAACATATTCACCATGTGTTGCATGTTCCAATAGAAACACTGAATTATGAATGAAAAAAGTTGACAAAGACGAAAACTAAGGACATTTTCACTATAATTTTAGTTAGTTTTAGTTAGTTTTGTAACCACACAATACAGTTTCAGTTAGTTATGTTTTTTTTAAAAACTCTAGTTTTTATTTTTATTTCAGTTAACGAAAATGTTTTTTCAATTCTAGTTTTCGTTATTTCGTTAGTTTTCGTTAACTACAATAACCTTGGTGAGAAATAATGGCTTGGGACATGAATGATGCTGGTGTTTCTACTTATATTCCCTCTGACTTGCAGCCTGTTGAGCCTCAAGTTGTTTTACAGTTGTTGACTCTGTTTAATATCTACAGGTACTGGCAAGCTGGGCTTCTCTTTTGTGCGAATCACAGCACTTCTGATTGGTGGGAATCGTCTCTGGGTAGGAACTGGAAACGGCGTGATCATCTCGATCCCTCTGACAGAGAGTGAGTTTCATTTATACAGCAGAACAACGAGTGACTAACAACTAAACGCCTGTTTCAGATAAAAATCCAAATACTCCAAACATTGCCTGTCTGATTGATTGATTGATTGATTGATTGATTGATTGATTGATTGATTGATTGATTGATTGATTGATTGATTGATTGATTGATTGATTGATTGTCTTTATTTCGAACATGCAAGCAATAAAGGAAAGGAAAAAAAATAAAAATAAAAAACAGACACTTTCTACATGCTCGAAAGGGGGTAGGAGGAAGTAAAAAAACAGATCAATTTGACTTGGATAGTTAGTATTATGTTATTAACATGTCAGTATGATAAAAAGCTATATTAATGCATATATATATATGAAATAATGAACAATTGTGTGTATATAGATATATATATCGAAATACATATATATATGAATAATCAATATAGTCACGACTCACATACAAATATTATAAACAATTATATATGTATATTATAACATTATAAATACCTATACATGTATATTGTAAATTACTGTATATATAAATATGTCTAATAGTAGAAGCAAAGAGAAAACATTTTCCTGTCTGATAAAACCACAAAATTTCAATCCACATTTGAGAAAGTTTTCCAATCCTGAAAGTCATAACAATTTGGAACTTTCTTGAAATAAATATATTTTGAGCAAGTTTCTCAATATTTGTAGATACTAAGTCATTCATAATTTTTATGACTTACAGGGTCTTTACAGGAAATGTTTACCTTTTTTACTGATGGAAAAGGGTTTCCATACAAGACACATAAGCCATAACTGTACATTTTCAAATATATACAGTACAGGCCGAAAGTTTGGACACACACCTTCTCATTCAATGTTTTTCCTTTATTTTCATGACTATTTACATTGTAGATTCATCAAAACTATGAATGAACACATATGGAATTATGTACTTAACAAAAAAGTGTGAAATAACTGAGAACATGTCTTATATTTTAGATTCCTCAAAGTAACCACCCTTTGCTTACTAGAATATAAGACATGTTTTCAGTTATTTCACACTTTTTTGTTAAGTACATAATTCCACATGTGTTCATTAATAGTTTTGATGAATCTACAATGTAAATAGTCATGAAAATAAAGGAAACACATTGAATGAGAAGGTGTGTCCAAACTTTTGGCCTGTACTGTATATATTATGGTAGGTATGAAACAGTAGTTTCACAATCAAATGTTATCAAATTGTGTCATTGGGTAACCTGAACTGACCTAAAAAGTGTCTTTTTACAGCATTTATACTTATATTATACAGCAGATCTGTTTATCTGTGTTCTTCTATAGCGTTCTCCTCTTTGCCCCATGAATTCCTTCATCTTTCTTTCCACCGTCTTTGATTTCCTGCCTCCCCTCAGTGCTTTCAGACAGTTTTGGTCATAACTGTTACTGTTACTGTCCTCTTTCTCCTCTCCTATCCTCCTCCCTTCTCCTCCTTCCTCCTCCTCCTCCTCCTCCGCCTCCTGTAGCGGTGGTCCTTCACCGGGGACAGCTCCTTGGTTTGAGGGGTAAGTGGGAGCGCTCCCTCCCTCCTGCTGTTATGATCTTCCTTTTCTTGCCTTCACCTGGTCAAACCTCCATGTCCCCTGAAACAGAGTCATGTCTGCAGAGTAAAGCTGTGTCTTTATGCTTACTGAGGACCTGAACGTCCCTGAATATTAGTCACTCAGCTAGTCTTTTATCTGCCAGCATTTGTTTATTGTTTGTTTATTGTTTATTGTTTATTGAATGGATCCCCATTAGCTGACGCCTTGGCGACTGCTAGTCTTCCTGGGGTCCCTAAAAAGACATAGAAAATGACAAACAACATAAACAAAAACAGTACATACAAGAAAAACAATAACAAACTCAATTAATACATACATGCAATACTGTTAAAAAATTCTACATTCGTATTTACCCGACAAATGTTGCAAAAATCATTAATTCAGATGTCTATAGTGTCCATATCAGCTGTATACACTTATAATTTATCATTTCATTAGAGAACATTTAAAAGGAAGAATCATCCGGCTACAGATATAGCAGAGAAAAATAAATAAAATAAGAAAACAAAATAAATCGCAACATATTAGTAATCATTCATTTGGTGGGCGGCATCAAGTGTGTCTTAAGTAATTTTTTAGTTTAGTTTTTTAGTTGAAGTATTCTGTGTGCAATGTTCACTTTTTACTGTTTATCAGTGCTTTCACTCATTGGTTGCTTTGCATGTTATTTATCATTGGGCTTTACTGCATCAATGACTAAAAGATGTTTGTGTGCACCAGATCCATTGCATGCAAGGGATGTGTTTCTAGCAGTCTCAAGTATATGTTTTTTTTTTAAATAGTCTAAAATCATCATTTTCAGTTGATCTGAGGAAATGGGTGGATTTTGTGGGTGTTTTTTTCTTTCTTTTTTTTGCCCGTGTCATGCTGTCTACCACTTGATTTGCCAGAAAATGTTCCTCGTTGGTTAGTTTCTCACTTCCTGGTTCTTCATTCTGCAGCCAATAAGGTGTCACCCACGTCGTCGGGCGGAGTGATCCACGTGTACGGTGACGACGGCTCTGAGAAGAGCACCGGCAGCTTCATCCCCTACTGCTCCATGGCACAGGCCCAGCTCTGTTTCCATGGACACCGCGACGCTGTCAAGTTCTTCGTCTCTGTACCCGGTAGGAACCAAGCCCGTCTCTACCCATCTGTGTCTGTACCTGACTACATTCCCTAATACAGCTATTCTCAACCTTGGGGTCGGGAACCCAATTGGGGTTGCGAGATGATTTCTGGGGGTCGCCAAATCATTTTGGAAGTCAGCTCTGTCTCCACTGTGTTAAAGTGTTCATGTGTTTTAGTGTTTTTGGTAATTTTGTGTCTTTTTTGGTAATATTGTGTCTTTTTTTGGTCAATTTGTGTCTTTTTTTGTCATTTTGTGTCTTTTTTTAGTCATTTTGGTGTCTTTTTTTGGTCATTTTGTGTCTTTTTTTATCATTTTGTGGTCAATTTGTGCCTTTTTTGGTCATTTTGTGTCTTTTTTTAGTCATTTTGTGTCTTTTTTAATCATTTTGTGGTCAATTTGTGCATTTTTTGTTCATTTTTTGTTCATTTTGTGTCTTTTTTTGGTCATTTTGTGTCTTTTTTGGTCATTTTGTGTCTTTTTTTTGGTCATTTTGTGTCTTTTTTTGTCATTTTGTGTCTTTTTTTGGTCATTTTGTGTCTTTTTTGGTTAACTTGTGTCTTTTCTTGGCCATTTTGTGTCTTTTTTTGGTCATTTTGTGTCTTTTTTGGTCATTTTGTGTCTTTTTTGCTCATTTTGTGGTCAATTTCTGTCTTTTTTGCTCAATTTGTTTCCTTTTTTTGTTCATTTTGTTTCTTTTTTTGGGTGATCTGAACTGGGTGTGTGAGATTCTGTTGAGTGAGCGGGGGTCGCGGACAACATGCATGTTAAATTGAGGGTCGCGACTCAAAAAGGTTGAGAACTACTGCCCTAGTCTTTAACCTGTGTCTGTCTGTCTGTCTGTGTGTCTGTGTGTGTGTGACAGGCAACGTCCTGGCCACCCTAAACGGTAGCGTGCTGGACAGCCCATCAGAGGGTCAGGGGTCAACAGCGCCCCAAGAGACGGAGGCCCAGAGTGTTCACAACGTGTTGGTGCTGAGTGGAGGAGAAGGATACATCGACTTCCGTATCGGTGAGCAGTCACACCTGACGCCATACCTGTGCTCATTTTGTCAGCTTTTCTTTCTTTTTTTAAGTCCTGTGTTAAATGTACTTGTTAGTTTTGATTGTGTCAACCTCATCCTGTTTTAGGTTATAGTTGAGTAAAAGTAATCGATGAAAACTATTGACACTTGAGTCTTTTGTAGCCCTCAGATTATATTGACCATTCCAGGAAATGTTGTCTAGCCATGTAATCTATAATATTTAATATCTTTTGTCAACAAAAATAAATAGGGAAGTTTTTTATCAAGCTACATTTTACTCATCTTTCCCGTCACAGTGTTTAATGCCATTGGTACGACAACAATCATCATTTCGTCTTAATCATGGAAAAAAAGGTTGTTGAGTAACATTTTTAGTCTTAATCTTATTTTAATGAAATTAACACTGTGCCAACACACAAACAAATATTAGCTGTTATAGATAATATTTTCCACAATTGTTTGTAATTTCTTCCTTTTTTATACCACATTATAGGTGTGAATGTTCACTGACCTCCAGTGTTTACAGTTTATTATATTTATTTACAGTTCTCCACTGTGACCACTAGAGGGCAGTGAACACTCGAATTAAATACAGTCAGGCCAATTATAATATCCATAGCCAAAACACCAAAACAGAACTTCCAGTAAAATTTGCTGATGTTGTTAATGACTTGAATACTAAACAGTTAGTAATCTACAGGAGCATCTCAACACATTAGAATATGATGGAAAAGTCTATTTCCAGTAGTTCAAGTCAAATAGCCCCAACCAAGTATTGAGTCATATAGATGGATATACTATTCAGAGGCCAACATTTCCATATTAAACATACTTTTTAAAATTGGTCTTTGTAATATTCTTTTTTTTTGACACACAGAATTTAAGGTCTTAATTAAATGTAAGCCATTATCATTATAATTAGAATAAATTAAATTAATTTAGACATGAAATGTTTCATTCTCTGTGTAATTAATCTATATAATGTGTTATTTCCACTTTTTGAATTGAATTACTGACATAAATGAACTTTTCTATGATATTCTAATTCAGAGGTGTCAAACTCTGGCCCGTGGGCCAAATTTGGCCCGCAGTATAATTATATTTGGCCCTCGAGGAAATACCAAAATATAATACTACAAATCCCAGAATGCTCTGCTGGTGTTCTGGCTTGAACACAGTAGATCAGTGTGGAGCAAACTGAGCAACAATTAAAGTTGTCTTTATGCACTTTTTCTTGCTAGTCCAAGGCTTGAATGGTTGCACATTCATTGAAGGATATTATTATTAGTCATTTGGTTTATTATTGTTATTTTATTCTTACATTTATTTTTAGCCTGTGGAAAAAGATTACCGTTAAATATAAATTTAAAGAAGGCCGCATATAAAATAAAGGGACATACGATTTTTATTTAAATTTTATTTAAGAAATGAATGCCATTGATGTGTTTTTTTGTTTTATTTGATATTCGATTTTGCATGTTTGCAATATTAAGTTATATCAAGCTTTGCTTGTTCCATTTCGTTTGAACTTGTTTAGGTCAATTTTTACAATAAATATCAATGTTGGCCCGCGTCTTTGTCCAAGTTTTAAATTTATTTATTTATTATAGTGTATTTGAGTTTGACACCCCTGCTTTAATTTATTGAGATGCAGCTGTAAGTCTCATTCTTGTAACATTAGCCAAATTCTATGCAAATGTAATCAACCCTTTTCAGCTGATGTTTAATACAAATGCAGTGCCTGTATGTTGAAATGTCAGTTTAGAAAAAAAACTAAATAGACTTCCATAGTGTGTGTATGTGTTCATTTGATTCTTAAAGTTCTCTGTTGACGTGTGTTCCTCAGGAGACGGAGAGGATGATGAGACGGAGGAAGGGGACAGCAGCGGTGGAGGTGTTGGTGGTGGTGTTGTTGGTGTTGCTGGTGGAACTTCGCAGATAAAACCTGCTTTGTGCAAAGCCGAGCGGAGTCACATCATCGTCTGGCAGGTGTCTTACATACCTGAGTGACACCTGGATCTGCTTTAACACCCACCCCCACCTCACCTCCTGAAAGAAACCTCCTCCTGCCCCCAGAAAGCTTCCAGCCACCCGAACCGTGTAATTACCCCCGGTCATGTAAAAGTCCCCCCCTTTGGCTCTAAAAACGACCCTCCAAGCCGTGTATTGTACCTTGTAACTATTATATTCCCTCCTGCCCCGTCACCTTGTAACTTTAATGCCTTGTAAGTACCTCCTCTGATCTAGTAATCTGCCTGCCACCCTGTTTCTGCCCCACCAGGGCATTGTAACTATCTTCATGAGCCTTGTAACCCAGCATCATAACTACCTCCCTCCTCTGTATCGATCTTATATTCACCCTGTAAGCACACTGTATCTTCTCCTATATTTACCTCAATTGTCCTGCATCTGCCCCAGAGTTACTCCTCCTCCTCCTCTTCTTCCTCCACTTAGTTTGTCATCTGTAAAGCCTCCACCTCATCTTAAAGCAGAGCCCCAACATGCATTATTAATTGTACCGACAACAAAAAAGAACAGCAGGTACAGAAATGTGAATGGCAGCACTGACTTGCACTTCCACCAACAGAAATCTGTCTGATTTTTCAAACAGCAAAAACAGAAATCATTAATGCCATGATGTGTTTAAATGGAGTTAATGGATGCAGGTGTTTACAGAGCGACACAGTCTCAGTTGACAGTGTGTGTGAGTGGAAACAAACCCGGTGAGACGGCATTCAGAAGTCTTGTTTTGGCTTTAAAGGGATAGTTTGGGTTTTTAAAGTGTTGTTGTATTAAGTGCTTATCCATAAGAATATGTATGCTTTATATCAGTAGTTCTCAACCTTTTTGAGTGGCGACCCCCAATTTAACATGCATGTTGTCTGCTCATTGAACAGAATCTCACAGGTCAGATCAGACAAACTCAGTTGACACGACGAATTTTGGACAAATAATGAAGCAGACAACAATTAAAACATCTCTCTGTCTGTGCATTTACTTATATTTTTATATATTTGATTGTTACCTTTAATCTAAGTCCTTTGCTATCAGTTAAAAGGTCCATTCTGACCTCCTGAGTGTGTAACAGTCAGCGTCAAGCCAGAGACTCCTTGGAAAGTAATAACTTGATACTTTGGGATTTGTCAGAAAAAAAGACACAAAATTACCCAAAAAAGAATCAAATTGACCACAAAATGACCAAAAAATTACATAAAATTAAGCAAAAACGGACTCAAATTGACCACAAAATGACAAAAAAATTACCACAGAAAGAATGACACACAAATGACTGAAAAAGATTCAAAATTACCAAAAAAACACACAGTGGAGACAGAGCTGACTTCCAAAATGATTCGGCGACCCCCAGAAATCATCTCGAGACCCCAATCGGGGTCGGGACCCCAAGGTTGAGAACAGCTGCTTTATACAACCCCACTTAAAAAAAAAATCTGGACTATCACTTTAAGATTGTAGTGGACAGCAAATGAGTTAGGGTCACATTTTATGACAACAAATGGAAAGTCAAAGTTACGGCATGTCAAATTCAGCACAGGAAGTCTGGGCTTTTTTTCTAGCTGTTACCTAAAATATTTTGCATCCAATCTTGCAGTTACGTTCGTTCAAAGAGTCTCGATTAACGATGTTTGCTCAGTTTCTATCCTGTGCGATAACAGACCCCCAACTGACAGGAAATATATATATATATATATAATAAGAGTCATGTTAGAGTCGCGTGAACAAGGTTATCCCACCAGTGGAAGGGGGTTGTGCTTAATGTGTCGAGGGTTCAGTCCGAGACTCATTTGTGTCATCTGACTGGCTGTTGATCAGACGGTTCGTTGTAAAGCAGGTGAACAGTGGTGTGATGTCATTACGTGTACAGGGATTATTGTAAATCTCCAGACACACTGAAGCCCATCCTCTTTGTTCAGTATGGAAATTCATGCATTGATCTCTCTGTGTGGATTAAATATTAAACATATTTGTGTGCTGAAAAAACATAGTTGATGCTTGTCTTATTTTGCAAAAAAACAGAAACAAAAGTCCACGCGTGTCGGGGCATGCTGCTGTCAGGGTTTGTGCGTTACAGGGACCAGTCTATACCACCCCTATGAATTTCATTGCTTTAAGTCTTATGGTCTGGGCACAGTGGCACTTATTAAATTAAACTGCCGCCAGAGCGCCACCTAGGGGCCGATCAATAATATCTTCAAGGGTTATCCTCAGGAGGGCATTGACAATAAGTATACCAAGTTTGGTGTTAATCCGACCAACCAATTTGGAGATATAAAATACTTTAATTTAAAGAGCGCCACCTAGTGGTAATCGGCCAAAATTTTGCACAGAGCCTCAGGGGCTCATGGGGAAGTAGTAACCTGAGTTTCATGTCATTCAGACACACCAATGTGGAGATATGCAACACTTTGTGTTTTGTGTTGATAATAGCGCCACCTGCAGGAAGTTGTTATTTAATAACTTGAGTATTCTTTGGGTAATCAAAATTCTTTTAATAACCTTTTGTCATGAGGGTCCATAGATGCTGTGTGCAAAGTTTGGTGCAAAACGATGAAATTGCCTAGGAGGAGTTCGAAAAAGTAGGTTTGCGACATTTCGCGAATTTGCGGAAAAAAAACTCTAGGCGAAAATGTTTTTGAATGTGCGATAAAGTATGTGAGAGTTATTAACCAAAACGCACTTTCCTTTATTATAGCGCCACCTAGTGGTGAAAATTCAGGATGACAATAGATTATAAAATTTTTCCCCAGGTGTGACTTATATTGAAAGTTTCATGAGTTTTGGAGTATGTTCAGGCAGTGAAAAATGCAATCAGTTGGGTACGAGAAAAATAAAAATAATAATAAAAAGAAAAAGAATAATCATTCGAAATACAATAGGGACCTCGCAGGTTGTTGCCTGCTCGGGCCCTAATAACCGAATAAGCACTTAAAAAGGATTTCCTGATTACATTTATTTGTTTTAAGACGATTCCAATACAATTCATTCAGCATCGTGGGATTTTAGAAAAGCACAAACGTGACAAAAGCAGCTGTTGGAGAAACTGTAGTGTTATAGAACAAAATATATTTGCGTACCTCATTCAGTTAGTTTCTCTTATATTTGGAAGCTTGACATGTTAAGATTACAAAATATGAGCTCCTTAAAGCGTTAAGCATCTTATTTTGAAACTTTTACCCTTTACATTCAAGTAGTCTCAAGATAAATGCCACTGGTTTACACCCTTACAGAATTTCAATTTAACAAGTTCAGGAAACTGAAAATCACATGTAAAAAGGCAATAAATGTGTTGGTTTGTTGCTGTTAATTGCTGCAATGTTCTGGGGTTTTCTTTGAAAGTACTATTACAGGAGAAACCTGTACATGTTGGCTGATTATTCACCATGAAAATAGCAAGGAGTTTATTCCCACGAGAAAAAGTACAAAAATATTTATGTGCAAAATAAACTGAACTGGTCAGCAATTTAGCTTTTTGTGTAACTTTGAGTACAAAGCACATGCATTTTTCCTGCATGTTCAATAGAAGTTAACTTTTAGGATGGATTTAAATGCAGCCATTTACTTTTTTATTCCCTGATTCATTATCCATGATAAACATGAATCAACCTGGTCAGTCGAGCTTATTGCTTAAAAGCTGTAAACATGAGTTATGGACTAAATAACACATAGTGTAACAGAAGCAGACTTTTTCATGTTACTGATCAAATTATTGCTCACTTAGTGCATGTTTGTTCTGTAGATTTCACCTCAGAAACCTAGTTCAAATAAAATTTAAAAAATAGACGAAAAAAATGACACCTCGTCTCCCGTGTGGCTACAAGCTACTAAAGCCAGAATAATATTAATGTGAGGTATGATGGTCTCCAGCTGGTCGCAGCACATTAGACCATTAGTTGTAGATCCAGTGGCTGCTGCTGTCCTCCCAGCACTGGAGCTCATTCTGCCGAAACCACAGAGAGATTTCCTTCTGGGCGCTCTCCACAGAGTCGCTGCCGTGGATCACGTTCCTGCAACGCACAAACAGGTTCAGGACACAGTCAGTTATTTTTTTAAATCTAGGGCAGGCAGTGGCGGTTCTACACAGGGGCCTCACAGGAGTGTTATTGGGCTATTTTGTCAATTTTTGAATCCTTTTCATGTCATTTTGTGTCTTTTTTGGGTAATTTTTTGTCTGTTGTTGTGTCTTTTTTATTTATTTTGTGTCTTTTTTGTCATTGGTGTCATTTATGTGTCTTTTTTGTGTCTGTTTTAGTTATTTTGTGTCTTTTTTTGGCCATTTTTATGTCTTCTGTGGGTTTTTTTGTTATTCTGTCTTCTCATTTTGTGTCTTTTTTTGGAAATTTTTTGTCTGTTGTGTCTTTTTTATTTATTTTGTGTCTTTTTTGTCATTGGTGTCATTTATGTGTCTTTTTTGTGTCCGTTTTAGTTATTTTGTGTCTTTTTTTGGTCATTTTTATGTCTTCTGTGGTTTTTTTTTGTTATTCTGTCTTCTCATTTTGTGTCTTTTTTTGGAAATTTTTTGTCTGTTGTTGTGTCTTTTTTATTTATTTTGTGTCTTTTTTGTCATTGGTGTCATTTATGTGTCTTTTTTGTGTATGTTTTAGTTATTTTGTGTCTTTTTTTGGCCATTTTGTGTCTTTTTTTTTGTCATTTTTATGTCTTCTGTGGGTTTTTTTTGTTATTCTGTCTTCTCATTTTGTGTCTTTTTTGGTCATTTTGTGTCTTTTTCAAGACATTCAAAGATTTTGAATGCTTAAATATCATCTTTGCCATTTTTTCATGTGCTAATGTGCCCCTCTGATTAAACACTGGCCCCTCCTTGGCCCCCACAGTAAAATTAGTCTAGAACCGCCACTGAGGGCAGGGATTCCCAAAGTGTGGTGCGTGGACCCCCAGGGGTGCATGAGCTGCCACTAGGGGGTGAGCGAGAAGAAAAATGTAATGGCAGTCTGATAATTACACAATTAAATTTTTTTCCCCCCACACACAATAAAGACATGTAAATAAACATTTCCTTTGTAAAATGTCAAATCAAAAACTGTAATATTAATTGGTAGATAAATGCAGGCTATTCAAAATGCACTTCATCTTAAAATAAAGCGTAGAAGAAGTTATTTTTGTTCAATGCAGCTCAAGATATGATTACATTTTCCCCAACTTATGTGCTTTCTGCCTCTGATCCTGAGCCTGTCATCATCCTCTTTGCTCTTAAAAGTGGAAGCTTGTGCATAACTTTGTTGCATTATATTGAAACCGTGTTTCAGATTAATTCAAATGCGAGAGCTCATTGTTGTGATCGTGATTATTTTATTATATGTGTGTTCTGTTTGAGCAGCCTTTAACCCATTAAGGCCTAAAGCGCCTGGAAAAAAATGCCTTGAAAACCTCTGGGCGATTTTCAAATGACCCCCTAAAACCTGAAGTTTTTCTGGAAATTCAACACCTACTAAATAATAGATTTTTCAGCCTCTGGAGCAGATAAAAATGAAATTCAAAAAGTATTTGAGAGCTTATACCCGTGGCTTTCATACGAAGTTGAGTTTATTTGTCCAAACCTTCAATAAAGTTTTTTTTAAAAATCAACAAACTCAGCAAATGTTACATTTGACTGAATAAAAAATCCTATGCATAATACTAATACATGCCCATTAGCAAGATGCCTACTGTAATAAAAACTTTTTTTTATCATAATAATAATAATAATAAATAATATGATGATATATGGCATGATTCTGATGCATTTCATTGGCCAAGAGACCGAAAATAGGTGGAAAAAAATACAAATACTACAAAATGACATATCCGCTGTCCCGGCCTTAATGGTAGAGTGACGCAACAGCGCTCCCGGTTTTAATGGTAGAAATGTGGTAAGGCTTTCCCGGCGTCAATGGGTTAATATGGCGATTAAGCTTATTGCATGTTGTTTTTTTGGAATATGTGGGGGATCGGGGGTGCATCAACCCGGTTGGGACATAGAAGGGGGTGCACGGCTAAAAAAGTTTGGGAACCGCTGATCTAGGGCATTAAAGAACATCCGGACCAGAAGCAGATTAGCAACTGTTAGCAGCACCTTAATCAGATGATTAGATCAGCCATATATATATATAAGCCATATTATAACACAAAATGTTATAGACTATGTTTACATGGACAAAATATTCAGTTTTTTGCACTTATTCTAAAAACAAGTATAGTTTAGTTTATTAGTTTAGTTTAGCTTATTATTAAGATCCCCATTAGCTGCAGCAAAGCCACAGCTATTCTTCCTGGGGTCCAACAGTATCAAATATACAGTTAAAAACACAAAACATAATAAAAAATAAAAAATAAAACAAAACTAAAAATGATCCACATATTAATCCATATTACACACATTTCTACATATCATATATGTATACATCATTACAAAATCTACTAACACATAATACATATGTTGTATATACACATTCGTTCTACAGCACATACATTATAATAACACATATCATATATCTATAGAAATATACTACATACATATAAATATACCATGTTTTCTTATTTTGATAAATACTGTTTTATTAATATTTTGAATTGCTTTATGTTAGTGGTGAGTTTGATATTTTTAGGCAGTGAATTCCATTCTTTCATACCTCTACACAGAAATGTGCGCTTGATGGCGTTAGATCTTGCTTTAGCTAATGTAAAGTTAAATTCTAAAAACAACAAGCTAATGAAAAACAAAACAGTCTAGTAATATTCCTGTTTCCTCAAAAATTTGGAAGTTTTCCAGACTGGTGTTGGGTGTTGTAACATTCCTGCATTTCCAAAAAGCCTGCACACCCATGGAGGGTTGAAATAATTTGGCTGCTTATCAAGAGTGTGAAGGTGTGTGCAGACTGCGTTTACCTCTCTAACCTGCTGGGTTTGTTGCACCTGTTTAAGTAGGTCAAATTATCCCACACTTACAAAATAAAGAATCTAGATTTGTGGATATGTGTATATTACAAGCTAAACGTATCATTTCTCTTAATTGGAAAAATGTTGATGGACCAAGAATTGGAAGATGGATCAAAGAGATGGCATCAAACATGACTATGGAAAAAATAACATACATTATTAGACGGAAACAACATGTTTTTGATAACATCTGGAGACCTTTTATGAGTTTTATAAGACATGATGCTAATGTTGGTAACTTGCTTCAGCAGGAGGCTCTGAGGGAGTAGAATGTTTATTTGGTGATGATGCTTTGAGAGACACCCTTGAAATCTGTCAGTGTTATAACTATTTTCAGTATTTGTCTATATAACTAAATTTAAATGTGTATATATATATATATATATATATATATATATATATATATATATATATGTTTTGTTGTTGTTTTTTCTTTATTGTTATGTATGTATGTTTTTTATTTTTTATTTACCTTTATTTATTGTTTTTATTTATTTATTTATTTGTATTTCATTTTTGCTTTATTTACATCCTTTTTTCTTTATTTTTATTTTTTTTTATAGGTTTACTGTGTTTTTCTTATACTTATTTGGCGAGGGGAAGAGGGGATGGGAGGGAGAATAGGGAGAAAAAGTTTGCTTTGTTGCATGTAATAATGTCTTGTTTGACTAGCTGTAATCTGCAAACAAAAATCTAATAAACACGTTTAAAAAAAAAAAAAAAAAAAGTAGGTCAAATTACACCAAAATGTTATTTATATGGAGGCTAGAGCACAACCATCGCTAATGTTATTAGTAACACCTGTGCATTTCTTACTATGATAGCTCTGCTGTTAAAAAAAAGGTGAAAAAGGATCAGTTTTCCCCAAAATTTTGCTTCATCGGGGGACCTTACCTGCCAACTTCCACAGAGAAATCTCCTCTGATGGTTCCAGGCAGTGAGTCAGCAGGGTGGGTCTCTCCCATCATCTTCCGTGCAGTGTTGACAACGTCCAAACCCTCCCACACCTGAAAGAATGCAAAAGGAAAATTGCTATGGACTTTCCAAATGGCTCAAAATGAGTGGCTTTGTTTCTATCTTTTCATCCATAAATCCCCAACACACCTTTTTCCACTCAACGGCTGCTTATTTCCTGTTTTTAACTGCAGTCTATGATTCATTATATGAGTAACTAGCCCAACAAGCCTCTGAAGTTATGAAAGGACACGTGTACAATATGTGGGAGAATTTTACCATGGCTACGATTGGTCCAGAGCTCATGTAGTTAACCAGTCCTCTGAAGAAAGGCCTGCTCCTCAGGTCCCAGTAGTGTTCCCTCAGAAGATCCTCCGTCGCCTGACACACACAAGCAATTATTTAGACTATGAATAAAATATCTATATATACACTACTGGTCAAAAGTTTTAGAACACACCAACTTTTCCAGAATTTAATTGAAAATGATGCAGTTTAATGTCTCAGTGTTCTCTGAAAGTAATGCACATTTACAACATTTAAAATTCTTTATTGAGCATGATAGTGTTTTGAAAGTAAAAAAAAAAGATTAAAAATCACATATTATGTTGGACTAAAGGTCTAAAAAAAAGACACAAAATGACAAAAAAGACACCAAAAGACACAAAATTACTAAAAAAAGACACAAAACGACAAAAAAAAGACACAAAATGACCAAAAAAAGACACAAAATGACCAAAAAAAGACACAAAATGACTTACAAAGACATGAAAAGAATTCAAAAATGGACAAAATAGCCCAAGACTCCATAGAGTTAAGTTGTTAACCCACTTCTTGTTCCCTGAAAAAGGCCTACTTGTATAATTCTGAAATGTACATTATTTTCCAGTTTTGGTTAAGCTTACCTTTTTTTATTTACCTCTGGCAGTTCACCACTTACCTTTGGACCCTTTCAAGCTGTTCATTTGACTTGAACTGCTTGAATTTCAATTAAAAAATGGAAAAATTGGGGTGTTCTAAAACTTTTGACCGGTAGTGTATATATGAATCTAAAGGGAGAATAAAAGACCCTAAATACCTGCACAAGTTTGAGGCCCACCAGTTTGAATCCTCTCTTCTCAAAGCGACGGATAATTTCTCCCACCAGTCTCCGCTGCACGCCATCTGGTTTCACGGCAATGAAGGTGCGCTCATTCACACCAGTCCAGCCTAGGGTCAGAAACAAGACAGGGTAAAAAAATGAAGGTAAAACCAGGAAGTGTTTAAAGTGAATCGCAACGACAATCACACAACACAGCATCTTGCATGCACCTAGTGGAGAAAACAACAACATTTGTTCAAGACAACTCAGACACTAGTAGGGGTGTGCCATATTTTATCGTTCACGATAATATCGGTATATTTTTTTCATGGTTAAAAAAATGCATATCATGATATTGGCAACATTCCTACTTCTTGATGTAGTGGCGTAAGGTTAACAATAGCTAACAATTCAATTTTAATCACAAAAAGCTATTTACTCTCTGTCGCTAAACACATGCAGCTTTCAAAATAAGAGCACAGTGTGTTAACAGAATCTATCGCAGAACTTACAAGAAGACTGTCAAAATAAGATGCCTTAAATAAAACATACAAGAACCTTTATTCTCCTTTACAAGATGTCATTAAAATATGCCCCCGGAACCCCTAAATGGTTATTTTTATTATTTTCTCATACATTTGTTTTTTTATTTGGCAACTGTTGAGATTTTCACTTCACACTACATTTTAGATTTTTATTTATTTATACAGACTAAAAAAACCCATCATTTCTATATCTTTTTTAAGTATTTCGTAACATCGTGAAGAATACCGTTATCGCAAAAATAGCCTGAAATATCGTGATATTCTTTTAGGGCCATATTGCCCAACCCTAGACACTAGTGACAGCTGTGTTTACTTTCACAGAGTACATTAATAAGTGCCTAATCCAAGATGGTGTCATACACAGTATACTCTGTTTGCAGACACCAAAACCCTCCCATGCAACAGTGCACACACAGATTCGAACATGCATATTCACAAATGTTTATTTGTTAGTTTACAGCCACTGTTGGATCGTCCCCTCACCCTGGTTGTATAACAGGGTATATGCCTGAACTAGGGGTGTGCCATATCGTATCGTTCACGATAATATCGGTATATTTTTTTTATGGTTAAAAAAAATGCATATCATGATATTGGCAACATTCCTTCTTTTTGATGTAGTGGTTAAAGTTGTTTTAATCACAAAAAGCTACTTACTCTCTGTCGCTAAACACATGCAACTTTCAAAATAAGAGCACGGTGTGTTAACAGAATCCACCACAGAACTTACAAGAAGACTGTCAAAATAAGATGCCTTAAATAAAACATACAAGAACCTTTATTCTCCTTTACAAAATGTCATTAAAATATGCCCCCGAAACCCCTAAATGGTTATTTTTATTATTTTCTCATACTTTTTTTTTTTTTATTTGGCAACTGTTGAGATTTGCACTTCACACTACATTTTAGATTTTTATTTATTTATACAGACTAAAAAAAACCCATCATTTCTATATCTTTTTTAAGTATTTCGTAATATCGTCAAGAATATCGTTATCGCAAAAATAGCCTGAAATATCGTGATATTCTTTTAGGGCCATATCGCCCAGCCCTAGACACTAGTGACAGCTGTGTTTACTTTCACATAGTACATTAATAAGTGCCTAATCCAAGATGGTGTCATACACAGTATACTCTGCTTGCAGACACCAAAACCCTCCCATGCAACAGTGCACACACAGATTCGAACATGCATCTTCACAAATTGTTGTTTATTTGTTAGTTTACAGCCACTGTTGGATCGTCCCCTCACCCTGGTTGTATAACAGGGTATATGCCTGAACTAGGGGTGTGCCATATCGCATCGTTCACGATAATATCGGTATATTTTTTTTATGGTTAAAAAAAATGCATATCATGATATTGGCAACATTCCTTCTTCTTGATGCACTGGTTAAAGTCGTTTTAATCACAAAAAGCTACTTACTCTCTGTCGCTAAACACATGCAACTTTCAAAATAAGAGCACGGTGTGTTAACAGAATCCACCACAGAACTTACAAGAAGACTGTCAAAATAAGATGCCTTAAATAAAACATACAAGAACCTTTATTCTCCTTTACAAAATTTCATTAAAATATGCCCCCGAAACCCCTGAATGGTTATTTTTATTATTTTCTCATACTCAAGAGTCAAGAGTAAATTTTTTTGCATTTGGCAAATGTTGAGATTTGCACTTCACACTACATTTTAGATTTTTATTTATTTATACAGACTAAAAAAAACCCAACATATTTTCTATATATTTTTAAGTATCTTTTAATATCGTCAAGAATATCGTTATCGCAAAAATAGCCTGAAATATCGTGATATTCTTTTAAGGCCATATCGCCCAGCCCTAGCCTGAACCCTGCACTTTAACAACAGTTTATACAACAACAACAACAACAACAACAACAACCTCTCAACCACAGCAAGGCTCAATCTAATGCATTTTAGTCCCACCTCTCTCACCAGATTCTTCAATCCGTGCATGTTTAACCACCAAATCTCCAAGTTCTTGAAGGTCTCTCTGTGACCTTTTTCTCGGCCCCATTGCATGTGTGTTTCTCCTGCAGCAGCCAATCAGCTCTCACACGCGCCACAGGAAGCCCAGCGCAGCCAATGGCAGCAGAGTTATTAATAGGACGCTGAATCAACTTATTACTCAGAGAGGTGGACACATGGACTGTATGCTAGTAGTACACTAAGTAGCCACACGGTTAGTAGACTAGGAAACTGTAGTTTTAACAGTTATTGCCACTGCATTGCTTTTGTATAGCACACACTTTGTTAGAAAAGTCACTGACGGCTTTAAGTCACCATAGTTTCACCGGTTAATGCCGCTTCCTGTGGTCGCGAGCCGACCTGAGGCGTCTGTCCGTTAGCATCTCCTGCTCACACGTGGTACAAACTGTGAGCATTATAACCGCTGTGAAAGTCAAACTGACTGATACATTAAAGTATAAACAGGTGAAGCACCAACCTGACTGTAGGAAGTAAGAAAATAGGGTCAAAAACAGGCAGATCATTGTTGCCGGTGGACGGAGTTCACTGATGTGGAGAAAAAGGGCTACTGATGACGTAGGCACGCACGACGCACGCAGGCACGTTGATTAGGAACCAAAGCGCGGGCACGTGGTGTCCCGAGAGACTCACGAGGAGCAAATTTTTTTAGCAAATATGTGCAAATCCATTTCCGGCCAGGATAAACAAAATAAAGAGAAAAGGTACAATTTAAATAATTATGAAGAGCCTAAATTATGTGACGTCACTTACTGAGTAACTTTACTTCAGTCATTGTAATGAGAAACTTTCTCAAAATAATGACTTAGAAATTCAAAATAATGAGTTAGTATCCGGGCGTAATGACACAGAATATCCAAATAATAACGTTATACCTGAAAATAATGACTTAGTATCTCAAAAGTATATCCACAAGTCATTACTTCATTACTACTTCTACTTATTATTTCAAGAAATCTATTTATTAATCTATTCAAATATTAACTCATTAATTTGGGAATGCTTCTTAATATTTAGCAATATCAAGTTATTAAATTGAGATATTGACTTATATTGAGATGTTTTTTGTTAATTTAGGGTACTATGTCATTATTTAGAGAAAGTTTTTTCATTAAAGATTTACAGGATTTTCCATCGCACTGGCAGACATGGGCTTCCATACGATAGAGCCATCAAAATTGAAATATATATATATATATATATATATATGTATTTTTTATAATTATTATATCATAGAATCGAAACACATTTACAGGCTGTGTTTTTATCAGGTTGGATTTGGGTGGAGCTTTGCTGGGAATCAATGTCAAGTAAAAATAACCATAAGAATTTGATTGTCCTGCCAAAATTGATGCTACTAATTAAGCAGGAAAGTAAAGCTGTCAATCAAACTCAGCACAAGCAGACAGTGCTGACGTGGCATTCACATCATATAATTATGATGTTAGCAATGTGTGAGCGTTTACATCATCAACAATTAAACTGTTGACTGCATGGCCAATGGTGCTTTCCCTTTTCTCTGACAGAATTTGCATTCACATCATATAATTATGATGTTAGCAATGTGTGAGCGTTTACATCAACAATTAAACTGTTGACTGCATGGCCAATGGTGCTTTCCCTTTTCTCTGACAGAATGTACATTTTCAGTCATATAATTATGATGTTAGCAATGTGTGAGCGTTTACATCATCAACAATTAAACTGTTGACTGCGTGGCCAATGGTGCATTCTGCCGTTATTCCCTTTTCTCTGACAGAGAATTTGCATTTTCAGTGATATAATCACCTTAACAAGGTACTAAGGTATAAAGTAGTTTATGACCTCGGCACAAAAACATCAAAAACCACTATTTGTTCAGTCATTTAATATTTACGACATTACACAGATGCATATAACACACAGAGAGGCCTGCTGCACGTGAAAATAGCAGAGAACTCCTTTGAGTCCAGAATTGATTGAGTCCAAAATGTCCAAGATTTTTATCTTCAGACCCACAAGGATCACACCGGCGTCCCCTCCGTCCTCTGCTTCTTGAGTTCCTGCTCCCGGAAGTAGTCTTTGTTGAGCAGGACGTCCCTCTTTAAAGGCAAGACTGGCTCCTCAGCCAGTACGCTGCCTACTGCTTTCTTGTGCTGGGCCAGCATCATGGCGCGGAGCAGGGGAGGGAAGGGGACGTAGCGCACCGGCGGCTCAGGAGGCGGGACAAAGTCCTTCAGCTGCAGCTCCATGTGTTTGGGAACCAGGCGCCAGTCGTGGTACATCACCTTGTCCATCTCCTTCACCTCGCTCTCCTGTTTTCCTGCCAAGCACGATATGAACAAAGTCACAACATGCGGTTTGTTTAGAGCAGTAGTTCTCAACCGACCCCCAATTTAACATGCATGTTGTCCGCGACCCCCAACCCACTGAACAGAATCTCACACACACACACAGTTCAGTTGAAAAAAAAAAAACTCAGTTGATACAACAAATTTTGGACAAATAATGAAGCACAAAATGACCCAAAAAAGAAACAAAATGAACAAAAAAAGACACAAAATGTCTAAAAAAAACCTACAAAATGACCAAAAAAGACACAAATTGACCACAAAATGATCCAAAAAGATACAAAATGTCCAAAAAGACACAAAATGACCAAAAAAAACACACAAAATGACCAAAAAAGACACAAATTGACCACAAAATGATCAAAAAAAGACACAAAATGACCAAAAAAGACATAAAATGACAAAAAAAAGACACAAAATGACCAAAAAAAGACACAAAATGACCAAAAAACCCCATAAAATGACCAAAAAAAGACACAAAATGACCAAAGGACTAAAACACATTAACACATGAACACTTTAACACAGTGGAGACAGAGCTGACTTCCAAAATGTTTTGGCGACCCCCAGAAATCATCTCGCGACCTCAATTGGGGTCGGGACCCCAAGGTTGAGAACAGCTGGTTTAGAGAATGTTAACACCATTATTCTACTGTACAATTAAAGATATTCCAGTGATATTCCAATGCCGTGGTCTAGCTCAGGATCAAGATTTTTTTCTAAACTTGATTGTGCCTACTGTAGTTTCCGAGACACCATTTTTGGACTATATTTAGCGGCTGGGCAAATACTGATTTTTCCCGATAAAATAAAATAGGAGTCTACTGCAAAAACACTAGTCGCATGTTCCCAAAGACCACATACACTATAAGAAAACCTGATTTTTTTAGCCAAACAGTTTGACCGATTTTGAAGTTTCTTCCAATTTGTGCTTAGGAAACCCCACAAAACACTTCCAAAGACAATAAAAAAATTCCATTAGGGGCAAAAATAAAAAGAAAATTTCTTTCAGCCTTGCCCACACTGCTATGTGGAGGATGACGAAACACTTAATTTATTTTTGTTGGCCTTAAAATACCTTAAATTAATTATTAAGTCTAGAAATACTGGAATCAACCTATTAAATATCCACTGTGTGTTCCTAAATCTTTAAACAACTTGATCATCAGTGTCATAGTTACAGTAACAGATAGGTGAGATAAATGTTGAATGTCTTAAATCAAGTAAACAGCCTACAGTCTTACCTTTGTAGGTGAGGATCCCCCACGCTTTGCCATGATCCATGTTCTAGAAAACACAGGTGTCATTTTTATCACAGGTTCGGCAAGGCAGTTTTATTTATACAGCACATTCATACACAGAGGCAGGTTCAAGGTGCTCTATGGAGAATATAAAACTATGTCATTTTAAAACGATACTACTGAAAAAGAAAATAACTATATAGAAAGTAAAACAAAGATATAAGACTAAAAATTATTTCAAATAATGATATCAAGAACAACAATAATAATAAGCTTTCAGGTTTTGGAAATATTTAGTTAAAAGTCCTTGAGGACAATATAATAAAAGGTTCCAGAGACAGCATACCAAACCAAACTGTTTTGTTTTTTTTACTCAATTTTCAGCTTAAAAAGAGAATACGCAGACCAAGGTTATAATAGTTTTGGATTTTTCATTAGTTTTAATTTTGTTGTGAATTTTTGTTTTCAAATTCAGTTAGTTTTAGTTAGTTTTTAGAGTGAGTTTTCTAGTTTTAGTTTAGTTTTTGAAAATGCTTAGTTTTAGTTTAGTTTTTATTAGTTTTAGTGTTAGTTTTAGTTTTTTTTGTAATGGGCTATGTGTTGGGTGCCAGATTCAAAGAGGTCATAATAAATGTTTCCTTTATTTCCTTTGGTTTATCCATCTCAGCCCCAATAAGGTTATTAACTCTTACAGTTCTGGGTGTTTTGAATTTTGGTTCCAGTCTCAGTAAACATATTCACCATGTGTTCAAATAGAAACACTGAATTATGAATGAAAAAAGTTGACAAAAACCAAAACTAAGGACATTTTCACTATAATTTTAGTTAGTTTTAGTTAGTTTTGTAACCACACGATACAGTTTCAGTTAGTTATCGTTCTTTTAAAACCTCTAGTTTTTATTTTTATTTCAGTTAAAAATGTTTTTTCTTTTTTTTTTGTTATTATCTTTTTATTAGGAAATTTCACAACAATTGACAAGTACAAATGGATTTACAGTTGTTAGTATCAAAATTGTACAGAGCCAAAGGTTTTGTATCAATAGCTTCTTGTTCCAAATGTTCATTCCCTTTTTAATAATATGAATATGTAAAGAAAAAACAAAACCAAAGACATACAATTTAACTATCTACATCCAGAGGAGTATGGAGGCAAAAAATAATTATATAATATGAATAAATAAATATAAATGTCTGTAGCAGTTGGGCATCATTCAGTTGTATTCATGTCACTGATATACAGTGGGAGACCCCCAAAGGAAATCAAATTATACGTTTCTTCAGCTTGTTACCTTTACAAAATCCGGTGAAAATGTTTTTTCAATTCTAGTTTTCGTTACTTCGTTAGTTTTGTGGGTTTTCTATTGTGTGTGGCTCTCACCTCGGCTGTGTAGTCCACCTTGACCTTGGTGATCTGCCAGTAGCTGGGCTCCGTGTGCTCCTCCAGCCAGGACTTGCGGGTGAAGAGGCGTCCCACTCCGAACATCCTCATCCCCGTCAGCAGGGAGAAGAGGCGGCTCTCCCTGCGGACGTCCTGCCAGGCCAGCACGGGTAACATCTTCCCTGTGAGAGGCCGCTTCATGGTCTCGTAGTCCAGGTCGTACATCTGGGACTCCCGAGGCCGGGACTTACGCTCTCGGTACGCCCGGATCTTCCGAGCCATCTCTGCAATGGGCCGAAGCTGCTTTTTCTTCACCATGGCTGTCTGTTGTTCAGCAGCTACTCCACAGAACTCACTGACACACAGCGGGCAGCCTTTATCCTGGAAGAGGTGAAAATTATTATTTTTTTTTTTTTTAAACATTTGTTTATTGATTTTTCAGTGACATAACAAAATCGAGAGATGACATTACAAGAGTCTAAACCAGGGGTCTCAAACTCGCGGCCCGCGGGCCAATTGTGGCCCTCGTGACGATATATTGTGGCCCCCACCTTGATATGAAAGTTTAATGTGAGTTTTATATGAATGGCACTTTACCGTGTTGTGTGTGGAAGGTCACTTTAATTAGTTTTTTTTGTCATTTTGTGTCTTTTTTTTTGTCATTTTGTGTCTTTTTAAAATAATTTTGTGTCTTTTTTGGTCATTATGTTTCTTTTTTGGGTAATTTAGTTTTTTTTCTGTCATTTTGTGTCTTTTTTTAAATAATTTTGTGTCTTTTTTAAGTAATTTACTGTTTTTTTCAGTCATTTTGTGTCTTTTTTGGTCATTTTGATACTGCCTCCAGCGGCCCCTAGGTAATTTGAGTTTGAGACCCTTGGTCTAAACAGTGTCAAGTGTAACAAGTAAAAAAATAATAATAATTATAAAAATAATACATAAAATAAAATTAAAATCAGATAAGGAATAACTAATAGTAAGAAGAATCACCAAAAAAAATAAAAAATAAAAATAAATAATTAAATAAATAAAAATGGAAGCGAACAACAAATACACAGAACAAAACAAAAACAAAAATAGGTCACCCACTGCTAAAGAAAAGTCTAATAATATGTTCACTTAAGCAGAGATAAATAAAAAACATTCCCAGCATGCTACAAAATCACACAAGAAAAACTCACAACTAGTAGACAATCAGGGTGGTTACTCAGGAATAGCCGTAAAAATCAATCCCTCAACATGTGCAAAAAATGGACACCAAGTTTTATCAAACTTTGCCAGAGAACCATGTATGGAGCACCTAACCTTCTCCAATTTGAAAATGATTTATTAACCCTCTGAACTTTAGCAGCTCTTTAGTTACAGACGTAACTAATTCAAAGACAACCTGTCTGTATATATATATGAGCACTTTGTTTAGATTTTATCTAGCATTATTTATGAGAATATGAATAACAAGAATAGCAAAAAAACATTGTGTACTCGTATTATCATTATATTATTGTTGTATCAGTGACTAGAGCCCGGCAGATATAACAGTTGACAGATATTATCGGCCTAACAAAGGCCTATCTTTATCGGTGTATATGCTGTCTGATATGTGCCGTTATAAAAAATGTTTTAACTCAATATATAATGCAGAAAATGTTGCTTGGCTTGATTTAGAATAATGTTCGCTATTCATTTTTTACAATCTTTTTTTTTTTTTTTACCAAAACTGAACAGTAATGATGTGTATTTAGCCATTTGTTTTATTCCCATTTATTCTTTATTATCTCAGTTATTATTTGTAGAATTGGCTGACAATGTAATACACTGTTTGTATAATAAAGTTAAATATTTAATTAAGTTTTAGGTTTTAGAAAGAAGCTCTCACAGTGCATTCACAGAGTGGTGGGGAAAAATGTTCAAAAAAAAAAGTTCAATTAACTGGTTTGGTTTTCTGGAACATATCCATGCTTCTTAAAAGAAATGTTGAGCAATGACAACAAAGACGGTTTGGGTTTCAAGCTCATTTATGGTCAGAGCAATTTATGTTATGACACATTTAAATGCCTCCCATTCCTGGCAGGTGGAGATGCTATTTGTGGGTGTGTGTGTGTGTGTGTGGCGTTGACAGTTTATTTCCTAGTTTAGTAACTAGTTTGGAGGAAATTCCTAGAAAAACAGGTTTTGATCTCCACCAGCTGTATAAGAAGGCCACCTTCAATGCTGACTGCTAGAGCTTTCTGCAGCTAAGAGGTCTTCATCCTACACAAGAACAGCCAGGTAGGTCTGAGGAAATTACTCCGTTTTATCCTTTTATTTTCTGCTTATCATGAAGCATTACATTGCATAAGGATACAATGTAATTTGGTACTAATATGACGGGTAAAAACATGAATCATATGCTATATATATATATATATATATATATATATAGCACTTTACTTTGCTTTGTTGTTTTATTGTAATTTTTCTGTCTTTCACTATGTTTTTATTTCTTGCCTGTAAAGCACTTTGTAACTTTGTTAAGAAAAGTGCTATACAAATAAAGTTTATTATTATTATATATATTATGTTAAAAAAGCTAGCCAGTAAACAATTTTATGCTTTTATTATTGACAAAATTTCTACATGTACAGCTGACCTGTTGGTTTTTCAGGGCAAAACTAGAAATGATTAATTAAATATCCATGTTCCACTTTAACACTGTTTTGTTTGCTGTTCACTATAAAGCGTCTTTGAGTATATAAAAACGAATGTATTACTATTATCATTTAATATTGTCCACACTCAAAGATACATTCATTTACATTTTTTTTTTTTTTTAAATTAATTTGATCATGCTTCCGTCTCAGCGGGTGGACACACTGCAGATATGGCCAAGGTCCTTGAGAGTATCAGCGATGCATTTGGAGTTGCAGATTCAGGAGTATCACTTGGATCAAAATTTGCTAAATTATTACCAACGCATCGCGAGTGCACCGTCCATCTGCAAAATGACTGCTCCAACTACAGTCTTCGTAACCCCAGGTAACTGGAATCTTCTTCTCAGAATACTCTCTTATTTTGAAATCTCTCCTCATATCATTAAGAGTTGATTAAGTTTGTACTATTCCTGTTTCCAGAGTGTACATCCATAGTGGACGCTGCACCAATCCTCTGCCCCCCAACATTGGTCCGTCCTCATCTGGAGAGGGGGTGTTCACCAAGAAACCAAACACAACACAGGGAGCCACCGGCCTCATCACCTGCGATCTCCTCCATATGTCTTCACAACTCTCCTCTAAGAAGATAGCTCTGCTCTTCCAGGTGCCATTTGACCTGAAGGCCAAGTCGAGAATGTACGCAGTGGGAATCTTTGACATCAACCAAGAGTGTAATCGTGAGCTTTTCCTTGAGATGTCCAAAAATACAAGCGCATCGTTTGTCAGCGGCAAAGCTAAAGGCCCCAGCCTGAGTCACAGATGTGAAAATGTTACCATCATGGCCACAATGTCCAGCTGCAACAGCTCTATTGTAAGGGTGCAAGTGATCGACCAATGAGAAAAACATCTCGTGTTCCTGCAATAACTCTGCTTTCTGTTAGATAGAGTTTGTGGGTGATGTTGTGCTTACAGTCTGAGCTAATATTATATGTTAAATCACAGTTCATCAGCTTTAGTATTCTCATATCAGAGCTCATTCAAAAAGATTTTCACTTTGAATAATTGCAGTTCAGAACCTCCACGGCTTCCCTTAGTTCCTGTCAATATGAGATTTCGTTTTTTAGGCCAAATGTCCCAGCTGTAAGTCACATGTTACTGTATTTTTCATTATGTCATTCTTGCTTCTGTCTTCATCTATAATATTACTTTTAATGTTATGTATGAAGCTGTGCAACTCAATTAGTGTAAATGGCTGTGCCTTCTAAATTAATGTTCTGCCCAGTATGATATTAGATTCTTATCAAAACAACCCCAGTTTGGCTGATATTATCTGGCATGCACAAATAATACATTATTTATAATGTTTTAATATACTAATATTTTGAATTTAATTTGTGAATGTATAACTGTGTTTATTTTACATCCTCTGCATTCTATGTTCTGTCATCCCATCTTATTTTTTATTTTTTTACAATTATTATTATTATTATTATTATTATTATCAAGTGTGTTTTGTTACTTATTTTTTCATCATTTATGGTATATTGTCTACGTTTTTTTTGTTTATGTCATGGTATTTCCTCAGAG
The DNA here is from genome assembly GCF_030273125.1 of Centropristis striata. Lineage (NCBI taxonomy): Eukaryota > Metazoa > Chordata > Actinopteri > Perciformes > Serranidae > Centropristis > Centropristis striata. Next base: position 2,979,422 of record NC_081529.1, read on the forward strand.
GAAAGCATTTGGAGCTGCAGTTCTTGTATGAAAGCCCCTATACAAATAAAGTGTATTGTATGTTTTACGTTACAAATAAACGCTTCAAATTTCAAGATTTATTTTAACTCTGGTGACCACATCTATTTTCCTCTTGCATCCTCATCAGGTAGAAATATATTAGCAGGAGGAGGTGAGGCAAGTTCATAGACTGTATATAAAGATAGACGACTATTCAATGTGCATCTAAAATACCATAATACAAAAACAACAACAAAAAACACCATTTCCCAACTATTAATGTGACTGGAGCAGCTGAAATATCAGCGTTGCTGGTTATAGCTGTACAAACAATTAAAGGCTGTTTTAAATAAAGTTTAAATTTTTTTTTTGGCATGCTGAGTCGCCATTAAAATCCGCACATAATCGTATGAAGTTTGGCGAATATTATTGAATAGCAGCCTGGTGTTACATATATATACGGTCTATGGTAACACCGCTAACCGAGCCTGTTAGCTAACGTTAAACACCGTGTTTAATAGTTTCGTACACTTAAACCGACTGGTGGGTTTTAATAAGCTATTGCCCAATTATCGACACTAATTACATTAAAAAAAATAACTGCTGCTAGACGTACCTGTAGTAATTGACGTGCAGGACCGACTTAACTTGACCTCCGCAAGCAAGGCACACAACTTCCGCTCACTTGGTCCGACCGCTTATTGTTCCCCGTAGTGAACTGACTGCGCATTTTTTGTTCCGGAGGTAAATTAAGTAGAATCCTTCAGATAGCACATTAATCATTTCACTGTAGGAATAATTAAATAATAGCATTTAATTGGGATTGTCTACAATATGTTAAAATACCCATTAAAACGATTTTAATGGAATTTGCATTTATTTATTTAATCATATCAACTCGTTTATATTTTACCATTCACATTTATATATTCATTGTCTCGTTTATTATTTAATTTATATTTTAGGTTTATTTCCCAGTTGTTTCTAAATGTATTTCTGTAAGTATGTTTACATTTATATTCAATATCAACTTACAATAAAGATTTAAAATGATATATTTACACCAGTTGCTAAATTTAATAATTTTCATTTTGTTTTATTTTGTCCACAGAATACATAAAATAATGTTATTTTTAATAACTTTTTTTATTTAACATGTGAAATGTTATATTAATTGTCCTGAATTGAAGCGTTACTACAATACATTGTGTGAAATAAACTGCAGAAAATCCAAACATAAAGCATTTTAGTTGATCATAAGGATTAGGCATCTTTTTGTCACTGTTTAATTTAAATATCCTTGTTAATGAATAAACACAGCCATTCCTTTGTGCATATTTAGCATTCATTTTATTTCCAGCTGAAAATCATGCTGATAAGTTATACAGAAAAAGGCAAGTAAAGGCCTTCACATACAGTATTATTAATATGACGTGGTATAGAAGGAAACACTTAGAATTTTCCTATTTACAGTACAACAGTAAGAAAAAGTGCTTGGATGCATTAATGTGAAGACATACTGTGAAATAAGACAAAATACACCTGCTGGACTACAGCTAACCTCTTGGTGGTTACATTACAAGATCTAAAAGGGATCAATCTGATTAATCATTACACAACTGGACAGGATTTAGTGTGTCATGTCACACTACTCATGGCTAGTGATCATGGTCGTCTGGTACTGTTGTGTCAGTTCCTCCATCATAACATTTTAAAATCCACATTGCCTCTGAAAACCATTATCACAAAAGCTGCTTGTATTGCATAGTACCTTAAATCTTTGTCTACATCTATTTAAACCAAGACCCTCGAGGAGTGAACATGATCAAAGACGTGGTGACTGAGGCAACAGTTAGTTGGCAGACTGTGTAGCTTTAAACACTATTTTAATACTTATATTGTTAAGGTATGATACTCTAAAGAAACTAAAAATAACAATTATTTACATACCTGACCCAGGGGTAACATTCTGAAGCCCTGAGAGGGAAGTGAGGACAAAAAAAATCTGGTGATTCATTTTTTAAAGCCTGAGGGATGCACTAGAAGTGGGCTAACAAGGTATATTTTCCTCTGTGTTTGACTTAAGAATAGGTGACCACAAAACAATACTTAATTATTAAATAAAGCTTCTTTGTTTCGTTTTTATCTGAGGGGAAAAGAGTTTTGCTGAGTGTTTCGTGCTGAAGTGCACCAATACCCCATAGTTTTAAATAACAAAGTAGAACTCATCTCTCGTGGCAGAAATGAGTGATTAAACACTTTTTTTTTTTTTTAAAAAGAAAGATTTTCTTGCCAATACCTCAAGTCCTCAAGTCAAGAGACAAAAAACAATTTCGATCAGATTTAGACAGATCACCAGAAGTTTTTTTTTTTTGCTTGCCTCTCAGGGCTTTTGTAGTAAAAGTCCCCTCATCAGTCATCCATAATCAAATAATACTTGAATTGATTTGAACAACCCTCAGCTGCTGCAGACTTGAAACATTGTTTTAAAATGTAATTATTGGAATCTAATTTGTACTGACAGTTCCCCTTTAAAGGAGAAACAAGGATCTTTTTACAGTCTGACAGAGGCTGAGTGTGTGATGCTAAAGGGATTTTCAATGGGAGTTGGTAAAGGAGGTGATGGGACAAGGCCTTGGAAAAAAACAAAATAACAAACTTGCATAAACAGATCAGTAAAAAAAAAAACATTAAAATTGCTCATAATCTCATATTTTGTCAAAGAAAACTAACTTTTAACATTCTATAAAACGATAAGGAGTAACAGCGATGAAAAGTTGCTTTTAATGTGCGGCAGTTTCTTCTGAGTGGCAGACTTGTCTTGTGATCAGATTTAAAAGAGCTACACTCAATAATGTATTCTGCTTACATCTTTTAGAAAAGAGGAAGTCCATAGTTTCTACAAACAAGTAGCATAAGATTGTAACAGGAGACTTTCAAGAGCTGGTGACAGATGAATGTTGCCATAAATGTAACAAATAATTGACTTGTAACTTTTTTTTTTCCTTCTTCAGTTTCTCAGGACACAAGAATTATCTAAGAGTCTGTAGATGATGGCTCCATTAAAGACAAAAAGGAATATTTTCATTTTTTGAGGAAGTACATTCAGGTTCTATTTCCTTCTATATTCCTTAAAGATGGGGTGGGCAGTTTTTTGTTTTGTCCTGGGGTTGGGTTTTTTTTTTTTGGCTTAATAAGGCAAAAATAAAATAAAATTCAATTTCTATAGGGTGATTTTCCAGAAAACTTCCCACCCCATCTTTAAGGTTTGGATCTGTCTTATTATTTTCGACAGTTTGAAGTTTTGCTTTAGAGCTGTAACCTCCAGCACATCGCTTCCTTTCAGCGTGCAACTTATTCTCACTTTGGCAACCTGACCGAATTGCCAACAAAACAGGTAACAGATTACTCTTACAATGTGTTGGTAGCACTGAGGTTGAAATCGGTACACATTATTTGCATTCAGGTTGAAAACACAGAAAATTTACAGTCTGATGTTTTTTTTAAACCTAAGTTTTTGCAACCATGCCGTGATGACCACTAAAATTTGGCCAAACTTGACTTCAGTGTTCCACTGTAGAGGCCATTCCTGCAGCGTTTTACTAACCACCTTACGGTGTGTTCAGACCGGACGCGTAGCGAATATTTCGCGCGACAAGATTACATACAAAGTCAATGCAAACACGCGAATAGACGCAAATTTTTGCCGGCGGCGCGAATCGCGGGTTTCGCGCGGCGCGAATGAAACAACGCGAATTTGCGTGAGTTCAATAAATTCAACTTTGGCGAAATATTCGCGTGACGCTGTGTCGGGACAGCCTATCAGCATTGAGATTCTGGACGACAGTGACGTCATGCATCCCGGGAACCCACCTATTCTGGAAAAATGGAGGAGAAACTTATTGTTGCGGTCTGTGGGCTTCCCGAGCTTTTTGACACATTATCACCCTCCTACCGCAACCGGAACCATAAAGATCTTGCCTGGAGGAGGGTGAGTGAGGTCACTGGTCTGCCTGGTAAGTTGTGACAATGTGATTTCAGCTATCTGTTGTGTCATGGTTGATGACAGAATAAAATGGAGGGAATTATTTGGCGCTAAATAGTCTCTTGGGCGAAAATTCGCGTTATTTACTCGCACGAGTGACGCGAGTAAATTCAACTACTCGTGCGAGTAACGCGACGCGAAAATTCGCTACGCGTCCGGTCTTAACACATGGTTACTTGTATGGCAACAAATGATGCTAGCTGACAAAATAACGCCACATCTTTTTCACTTGTTACTGAAGCTGGTTTGGATACTGAACATATGATGAGCATGAAGACATCTGAATGGCAAGAGAGAAGATCACAGTAAAAGCAGGCAGAAATACCGCCGTCACAGTTTTCCACCTACGTACATACGTTCCCATCCTGGTTATTTTCTTCACTATTGTACATCAGTGATGTTGAGGAGAGTTTGAGGCAGGTAGGAAACATCAGCGTCCATGCCAGAGGACATTAACGTCTGCCAGTGTTTAAAGGAACACTCCACCATTTTTTCATATTAAAACATGTTATTCGGTCAAGTAAGACGAGTTGATACAGACCTCTTGCGTCTCAATGCGTGCACTCAATCGCCCTGGCGCGCGGCGCCACTTGGCTAGCACTTAGCTTAGCCCAGTTCATTCATTAGGACCCAAACAGATGGACGGAATAGCACTTGGGAGCACTTCGACTCGGCGCAGTAATATCATCACTCCTGAAAAATCTTCTCCCCTCAGGAGTGATGATATTACTGCGCCGAGTCGAAGTGCTCCCAAGTGCTATTCCGCCATACATTATAGTTATCCTTTTTATCCGCTTAGAAAAGCGCCACGTTTTATTTTGTGTCGCCACACTTGGTCGTTTAACTACTCGTGTAGCTGTATTTAAATAGGGAAAACGTGGAGGAGTTTGGTCGCTTCTAACTGTCCATCTGTTTGGGTCCTAATGAATGAACTGGGCTAAGCTAAGTGCTAGCCAAGTGGCGCCGCGCGCCAGGGCGATTGAGTGCACGCATTGAGACGCAAGAGGTCTGTATCAACTCGTCTTACTTGACCGAATAACATGTTTTAATATGAAAAAATGGTGGAGTGTTCCTTTAAGAGGAGGTAGGAGTGGAGCTGTCCAGTCATGTCCAGCGGCATCTCTTCCTCTGACAGGCTTCCAGGTCGGACGTACAACCCTCAGAGTCACTCTCAGAGGACGGCGCTCCGGCCAACGGGGGGACAGGCGACCGCGAGGGACGCTCAGCTCCATCTGAGGTTTCTTCTGTGGTGCCGCCGTTGAGACTAAGCACCCAACCCAGTTTGTTGTGGAGCAACTGGCGAAGGCCTGGTGGCAGTGGCAACACATCCAGGGTGTCCATACAGTCCGGCAGCAGCTGGCGAAGGCGAGCGCAGCAAAGGTAGAGCAGAGAGGTCGGCGCCGAGCACGACCTGATCACCTTCATGCTGCTCTTCGCGGCTGTGGAGCACGCCATCGGATAGAATCTCTTATTTTGCAGCTCTGTGGCAGCAACACCTGGATCAAGGGTCAGAAAACTTTTGATGATCATGTGTCATATCTTGTTAGAATACAACACTGTTTTACAGCTGCCCTTGAATCCTTGGCTTTCTTTTTTACTTTTTTACCCTTTTATTTTTCTTTTGTATCTCTAACTCTGTTTTGGATTGAGTTTTTATTACTATTTTATTCTATTTTATTCTATTGTTTTTACTGTTTTTAGTATTTTATTCTTTTTATTGTTTTTATTTATACCCAGTTGTGTATGATTTATTCTATTTTAATAACTGTACAGCACTTTGGTCAACTGAGGTTGTTTTTAAATGTGCTCTATAAATAAACTTTGACTTGACTTGTCTTGACTTGAACAATCCTGTAACATGAAGTATTAGGTGCACTTGTTGTTTCGTTTTGTTTTTGTTTGTTTTTGTTTTTCTCCTCTTGTCTTTTCCTGTCTGTTGTCTATTACGAGTTTGTCACGCTGATTTTGAGCTTGATCTGTCTCTGTTTGTTTTCAGGATTGTTTTTTTGGGTGATTATTTGTGAAACAGAGAATATGATTGTTCTGTATGAAAATTGAAAAATCACAAATAAAGTGTTAAAAAAAGAAAAAAGAATACAACACTGTTGGCCATGTGTATTAAGTTAACAAAGAATCCACACTAAACATACGAGTACATAGCTATGTTTTATAGATATGGCCATATGTAACGGACAAGAACTACTGCCTCGTGGTTGAATGCTTCCTCCAGTCAGTCAAGTTACAGTTTTTAATTATAACTGACCAGACTCACAATATACACTACTGGTCAAAAGTTTTAGACTTTTTCTAGTTTTAAAGTATAAATCAAACGGGTTCCATATCAAGATTGTTTGATTCACATCCTTACTTGCAAGACGTTTATTATTGTTATACTGGAAATCTGCTAAATCTCCTTCTATTTCCCGTTGGCTTAAAGACACCATGTTTTTTTTAAAGCTTGAAAAAATTAAAATATACATTAAGAGGAAGTACAGTCAAATTTTTTCACAAATGGCAACCTTTTATTTCCTATTTCACTAATTTAGAGGTACTACCTGATTGAATTTCTGCCTATTACTGTTGTTGTCCATTTTATATTGCATAATTGATAAATAGTATGTTTGTTGGTTGTGATTTGCCGAGGTGGGGCGTGGGTGGGGGTTTACACAGCACTCTGTAATCTAATTTAATTATTTTTCTTCTACAATTCTATCAGTGTTTTTGTTTATTTTCGTTTGTGTATGTGTATATGTGACTGTTTACATGTACATATATGGGTCAATGACGTATAAGGATTTTCAACAGGCCAAATTTTAAAAACAAAAAAATAGCATATCTATTGCAATTGTTCAAACACTCTGAATGTTGTGCACACAGAAATTAAAATAAAAAATGAAATGAAGCGTTTTTAGTGTTTTTTTCACCTATTTGAATCGGCCATGGCCTTAAAAAACGTCATGTGGTGCGACCGTGATTTATCTTAAAATTAGTTATTTTCCATAATGTGCTTAACTTTTTTTTACAAGTTCTCAGTTATTTAAAGTGTTTAGAAACAAAGTATTTAAATTTCTTTTGATATTTTGTCAATAATGATTTCATATTTTTGTTCCATAATGTTACAGTCCCGTTCTTCATTGTGCTGACACCACTATAGTTCTTCTAAATTTCATTATACTGATTTAAAAAAATAAAATCTACCAGTCACCTAAGTATACTGTATCAGTGATTAATATTCCAGCTACAGAAACTAGATATTATATTTTGAATTCAACACAGTTACTGCTTTTATTGGTCGCACCACATGATGAGTGGTCGCACCAAATGACATGAAGATATTATATAATAAATATAGGTCAATAAACAGCTCAATAAACAATACTTTTAATACAAAACATACAATTACATCCGATAATAATGAAATTACAATAATAACAATACAAATAAAACATTTTAATTACATTTTCAGAAACATGAAAAATCTCAAACATAAACGCACTTTGTTTTGAACAAACATTTCATACTTTACAATAAAGATCTGAATGTGCACCACATTGCCTTGGTGTCCTGAAATGTTTTTTTAATTAACATATTTAAAAGTAAAACAATCTCAAACACAAGTGCACAAAAATTGGATTTGATTTAAACAAAGACTTCATAACCATTTTATTTTTTTTATAAATCCATCAAACATACAGTAACTGCAGTAACTTGACAAAAGAATGAATCAATTATGTTTATCATACTATTTTCATCAGAACCTTGTATTAGAGTAAATAATGTAATCATTCACAAAGCCACAAATGTGTGCTTCTATTAAAACAGTTTGTGATGATGCATAATGATTTCATCACACTTGAAAATCATAACATTACTTCTGGGTATTTTAATGCATATGTCAAAGTGGGGGATATATTGTTAACTGCAGGCAGTTTTTAGCCCAGGCATTCATTCCTTTCTCTGTAAGCACAAGATGCAGCCCTCCATTTCTCTCTTTGTTTAGTTTTCTCTCTCTGTGGCAGATCATCTGACTTGACATGTAGAATCTTTCCCTGTTGTTTTCTTCTCTGATAGCTTTCTTTTCTTCTAGCAAGGTACTCCTCTCTTGCCACTGGGTCAGTTTTTGTTTTGCTTGACAGTGGCATCTGGTAAAATAGATTAAAACAGTAAATAAATGACAAATGACTAATGCATACATAATTACCACAGTGAAATTGCATGCTCCATCTTTTTTTACATTCTTCTCATGATATTGTACAAAAAACTAAATGTTAAATTTCATTTCTGAAATACTGAGAAAACAATACTCAAATTGTACAAAAAACTATTCCAAAAAATGTTAATATAAAGTATTTTTTGTATGTTAGTCTTAAATTAAATATAAAAGCACAATAACTGCCTATCTAGGACATATATCTATTATCAAAAACACTCTACAATGGTCGCACCACATGATACCTGGTCGCACCAAATGATATTTTCATGTTCAGTCAACATTTACAGGCAAATAATTAGCATCCTTAACAAAACAAGCTAGCTTTACACAAAAGGCAAGTTTACATTTTCTAATCAAAATATATATTTGTAGAAATAGTTTAATATTCATAATTTTTTTGAGGTCATACCACATGACATCCAGATATGGCAACTACATACCAACCGTTAAAAGCGATATGTTTTATCAAATTTGAGAAAGATTAACAAACCTGCTTGCTGTCTCCAAGGGTTCTTGGCAAACTGTTGGATGATGCAACTTCCTGTCTTGGTCTGGATTTCAAAGTTAACGTCCCAAAGTGGTAATTTCTTGATGGTCGCACCACATGATATTTCATAAAATGGACATCCTCGGACAAAGTTTGCTTGTATGTTATAATGGAACTATAACTACAAATGCCTTGAAAATTTGTACAGGACGAAAAAACACTTTGAAAATCATGCCAAATGGGGAAGAAAATATATTTGAACAGATTTAGGGTCATTTTATAGACGTTTTCGAAACAAAAATTAAGGCCGGACAGTCGCACCACATGATATTTTGACACTTTAAAGAGCACAAAAATTGCCAACAACTAACTGTTTTTGAAAGGTTAAAGTAGGTTTATATGTGGGAGATATACTGCATACCTGTGGTTTCTTTTTACGAGTTTTAACCTTTTTTTAACTGTAAAAAATACAGTCGGACAAAAAATTTGGGCGTCACGTCATTGACCCATATGTATAAAAAATAAGAAAAGGATAATTGTATTCCTGTAATGGGAAATTTTTCTATTGTATTTTTCAATAAAAATATTTTGAAAAAAAAAAAAAGATTGTTTGATTGTGTTATGTGTTTATGTTGGTACTAACCTATACACTTGCGATTTTTGAAGAACGTGAGCGTGCCGTGCCATGTGTCCAGATGGATTCCAATGATGGAGCCCTGTCCGAATCGAGAGGAGAAGTTCATCTTGTCTCCTTTATGAAGCAACAAGCCTGACAAAAAGAAGATAAGCATTGATGTCCAACTGGTTCAGTAGCCACTGTGAGAAGTTACTGCTACATGGTAGCACGGTGTTAATCTCACCGGTGTATGAAAGACCCCAGCTGTCCGAATCTTTCCCCAACAGGCTGCAGAAAGTGTGTCTGTATTTGTCGAGGTTGACATCAGATGTCCCGATGCCGACCATCTGAACAAAGATCAAAAAAAAATATTAGGAGACAAATAAAGTAGTAATAAAGTAAATAGTGGGGCGGATTAGCTCAATATTTTACAACAATCGTTCACTTTGTGATAAAAGCATGAAATTTGGTAGATGTGTTGGTGAATATGTTTCAAACAAATCTGGATATTGGGCCACCTCAAAAGCGCATGCACATTTTTGGGGGCTGCTACCCACCAAGGTTATTATAGTTAACGAAAACTAACAAAATAACGAAAACTAAAATTGAAAAAACATTTTTGTTAACTGAAATAAAAATAAAAACAAGAGTTTTTTAAAAAACGATAACTAACTGAAACTGTATTGTGTGGTTACAAAACTAACGAAAACTAACTAAAATTATGGTGAAAATGTCCTTAGTTTTCGTCTTTGTCAACTTTTTTCATTCATTATTCAGTGTTTCTATTTCAACATGCAGGAACACATGGTAAATATGTTTACTGAGACTGGGATGTTTACACTTCAACCAAAATACAAAACACCCAGAACTGTAAGAGTTAATAACCTTATTGAGGCTGAGATGGATAAACCAAAGGAAATGAAGGCACATACCCATTACAAAAAACTAAAACTAACACTAAAACTAATAAAAACTAAACTAAAACTAAGCATTTTCTAAAACTAGCAAACTCACTCTAAAAACTAACTAAAACTAACTGAATTTGAAAACAAAAATTCACAACGAAATTAAAACTAAAACTAATGAAAAATCCAAAACTATTATAACCTTGCTACCCACACGTTTAGCCCCGTTGCTCATTCCATGAATGCACGATCCTTACAAGCTGTACCTCGTTGTAAAGGTGACTAATCAGGCTTTCCAACAATATACAATTCATCACCAGTTGGTATTATTAAAAGGGCAGTTTTTATTCATCATTGATTTATTCGTATAACAAATGCCTGCCACGGCCACTAGGGGGCGTTTTTGAGGTGGCCCAATATCCAGATTTGTTTGAAACATATTCACCAACACATCTACCAAATTTCATGCTTTTATCACAAAGTGAGCGATTGTTCAGCTAATCCGCCCCACTATTCATTTATTTTTATTGAGGAAAAGTTCATGCCAGCAGATGAGTGTTAGGAGTGGAGTTTTACCATGTCTGTTCCGTACACTGGGGACGTCATCTTGATCTCCCAGAAGTGCTGCCCTTCAGCCAGCTCTTTGGAGCCGCGTATTGCTGCTGTGCCACAGCTGTATTCAGAGTGGAAGTTCACTTTGCGATTGTCGCAGCTCAGTAGTGTGGCTGTTGATCGGCTGTTGGTGTCCCAAACCCAGTCAAACTCTGAAACATTACCACCATCAGTCATTAATGTCCAAATATGTAAGAAATAAAAAAAATAAAAAAAGGAATTGCACAAAAATATCAATGCTGTTAAGTGACATCACTTAACCCATTGACGACGGGAAAGCATTACTGCATTTCTACCATTAAAACTGGGAGCGCTGTTGCGTCACTCTACCATTAAGGCCGGGACAGCGGATATGTCATTTTGTAGTATTTGTATTTTTTTCCACCTATTTTCGGTCTCTTGGCCAATGAAATGCATCAGAATCATGATCAGAATACATGTGGGAGTGTCGCAATGCAACATCGGACTTTTCCAGAACTTATAAATCATGGAGGAAGACGACTATAGCGGAGGAGCTCAGCAGGAAGTGACGGAAGAGATCTGATGAAAACAGCGCCGATGATTTTATTGCTGATCTGGACTTTGCACCCTCGGAACCAATCGACCGGCATTTATGGATGAGGAATATGTTTTTAGACGACATATTTTCACCGAAGAACAGACAGATTTGTGGTCATCTGGAGATAATATTATTAATAATATATTAATATTAATAATAATAATAGGCTAATTGATTGTGATGATATAAGAAATCCTGACTGTTTATGTCTTATATTACTTTATGCGTCGTTGAGTACCCTGAAAAGTGCAATATATAAAATGTATTATTATTATTTATTATTATTATTGTTATGATAATTATTATTATTTTTATTACAGTAGGCTAATGAGAACTATGTCTTGTTCTTCCAGTGGTCATATCATGTTTGCATCTTGCTAATGGGCATGTATTAGTATTATGCATAGGATTTTTTATTCAGTCAAATGTAACATTTGCTGAGTTTGTTGATTTTTAAAAAAAACTTTATTGAAGGTTTGGACAAATAAACTCAACTTCGTATGAAAGCCACGGGTATAAGCTCTCAAATACTTTTTGAATTTCATTTTTTATCTGCTACAGAGGCTGAAAAATCTATTATTTAGTAGGTGTTGAATTTCCAGAAAAACTTCAGGTTCTAGGGGGTCATTTGAAAATCGCCCAGAGGTTTTCCAGGCATTTTTTTCCAGGCGCTTTAGGCCTTAATGGGTTAATCGACCTTGGAATGCAGCTGCCTTTTACCTTGGTCATCCTCTCCACAGTGGCAGTCTTTAACTTGGTGAAAACCTCGCAGACGAGGGTTGTAGTTGGTCTCAGCCTGGGAGTCGCAGCCACAGTAGGACTCTCCGGTGACTGGCACGGCACTGGGGACTGGAGGGACCATAACTGCTGAAAAGTCTGCCTCGGAGTCTGAATCACTGTACTGCAAGAAAGAATAAATTCAAATGACAGCAGCATTGCTTATGTAACAACACTGCACTGGTTGTGATGCTCCACTGCTACAACATTAAATTAAACGTTGCAATGGAAAATGTACACTTTAAAAAGATCTGGGGCCCTTTTATTGAAGACATTAGAAAAGATAGACCTCAAACTGGGACCTGAACGCACTGCTTTCTTATTTTTATTTTATTAAGTAATTTTTTTTTTTAATTATATTATATTGTATATAAATATATGTTATATATATTTTTTTTTTTTCTTGATATGTATCCGGGTTATGAGACTTCTCTGGCCCTTTTCATATGAGCGGACAATTTGGGGCATTTTGTTGGACCGACATGTTTTTGTGCACATTTTCTTTTTACGTTCATGATTAAGTGGTGGCTGGCTGTCTGTTTTGTTTTATCTGTTTGTTTACTTTTATTGTATTTATTTTTTTCTCTGTTGGATTTTTTCTATGTTTCTTGTACTGTATATGTCTGTATATATATATATGTGCCAAAACTTTGCATAAATAAAATTTACAAAAAAAGAAAAGAAAATGTACACATGTAACAGTGACATACAGATATTATGGTGCTTCCTTTCATTGGAAATAATTATTGGTTCCGATACAAAACAACCTAAAACTTTATCTTCAACAAATACACATTGTTTATAGTAGCCAAAGGCAAATTAGCAGCGATTAGTCTGACGGGGATCCCCGAAGTGGATTTGCCAATCATCTCTTGATGATGCATCCTATCTCCTGCCTCAAGTGTAAACAAGTTACAACATATGACACAGACAAAGGCTCCAGTGTCCACTAACACTAACACATCTGTTCAGAGCTTCAGGTCCGGAGGGTAAAACAGAAGCCCTTGTGTGCTTACCTCTAGGCGGTCATAGCTCCATTCTTCAAGGGCTCGGGCATCAGCATCGCGTCGTATCCCACCCCAAACATAACGCCATGCACGACTGTTCCTGCTCCGCCTGGACATGGCAGCGACAGAGACTCAGCAGTAGAAGAGCCTGACAGTCAGTTCAGGTTCAGTCCAGAGGCTCAAAGAACAGCATCAGCCCAGCTGCTGACAGATAAAAGGATAAAATATAAAATTACATGATAATCGTGAGAGAGGCTTAAGTCTCTATGGCAGTTCACCTGGAAACCTAAAAAAAGACACAAAATGACCAAAAGAAGACACAAAATGACAAAAAAAAGACACAAAATGACTTACAAAGACATGAAAATAATTAAAAAGTTGACAAAATAGCCCTGCTGACAGATAAAAGGATAAAATATAAAATTACATGATAATCTTGAGAGAGGCTTAAGTCTCTATGGCAGTTCACCTGGAAACCTAAAAAAAAAGACACAAAATGACCAAAAAAAACCTTTTTAAATTGCTACTTTTGTGCACTGCAAAGTCCTCTGAATCTGTTTAAAATACTTTAATTTCATTACGGTTCATTTTTACTCTCTTCAACCAAAAAATTTCAGTCCAGTCCAGAAAAAAACTAAATCAAAATATGTATAGAGATGATAAACCTGCTTGCTGGCCTCAACTTTTAGATAGTCAAATTTATTTTGTGAATGATATTTGGCATGCCAAGAGAGTTAATTTTGTGATTTCTTGATGTCATCCTGGTGTCTTATCTCACAACTTACATTTTAAAAATTTCTCCATGACGCTCATCAGCTTCATCATAACATCACCCTGTTAAAATAATCACCTAACTCCTTTTTTCAAGTTTTGCAGGAAACACAAAAAACTTCACAAAAAGTGTAACATACGACATTTATTGATCATTTCACTCACAAATGATGTAACAAAGGATGGCTATTGGCATAATAATAACACTGTGTGTAAATTATGTAACTTAAGAGAAATAAATGACTTAGGGAATTTTTTTAACATACCTTTGTGACTTAAGCAAGATATGGTAACACTTTATTTTGAAGGTGTCTACATAAGAGTGACACAAGCCTGCCAGAAACATGACATGACAAGTATCATGAGCATTAATGTTACTTCAAAGTGTCATTAATGTTCATGACACATCCCATGTCATGTGACATGACACACGCTCATGTAGACACCTTCAAAATAATTATTTTGACTTAGGCATAATAAATCCCCTTAAGTCACATACTTGACATAGGCCATTATCTTAAAAGGGTAAAATCACATGATCTGATCAACTGAGGATGTAGGCGATTTTACCATAGGTGACTATGAGGAGATGATTTAGGCAAAAAAAACAAAATCAATTTTGACAAAAAAATTGATTATTTTAACAGTGTGACTATATTCTAAGGCAATGTTATCACCACAGACTGTATAAGGTTATCACATGAAATTTAGCCCAGTGAGAGTTAGTGAAGCTACCGTTGACTATTTAACACACACCGTGCTAACTTACTACTTAATTTAACGCTCATTAATTGTTAATAGTATGCTCCGTGTCCACAGATTATTCTCACCATCATTAAAACTGTTATCATATTTGGACGTGCGATGTTTTCCCCCCCAACTAGCTTTAGTTAGCCACCTACCTAGCTAACAGCTAACTAGCGCTAGCCATATAGAGTCCAGCCCGTTGAATGCATCAACACGTTAGCTTTAGTTAGCCACCTACCTAGCTAACAGCTAACTAGCGCTAGTTAGCTGTTAGCCACCTACCTAGCTAACAGCTAACTAGCGCTAGTTAGCTAACAGCTAGCTAACAGCTAACTAGCTTTAGTTAGCCACCTACCTAGCTAACTAGCGCTAGTTAGCTAACAGCTAACTAGCGCTACCAAGCTAACAGCTAACTGCTAGCTAACAGCAATTAGCTAACAGCTAACTAGCGTTAGCCACATAGAGTCCATCCCGTTGAATGCATCAACACGTTAGCAGGCTATAACAAGGTCAGAGGCACCACGATTCAACTTAAAACTGCTGGTTCTGCTTCTGCACACATAGTTTAGTTTACTAGTAGATGCCGTTGACTAAGGTTTAGTAGCTGTGTATTAATTAAAGGGTGACCGCAGGAGGAATAGCTTGGCTGGTGATGCAAATTTAGCCTAGCGTAAACTAGCCAGTTAGCTAGCGTTCGGCTAGCTACGTGCTAGTTGCTATCAGCACTGGATAAAAGCGTCAACGTTACCTGCCTGTTGTTCACAACCAGCCCTGAAGGAAAACAACCTGACAGCCCCACAGAGACGTTGTTGCTTACAGCCACCTATTGCTGGATAATCAATAGACTTGAGCTAAATGAGTGGTAGCTACGCTTCCTCTCTCCATGACCTACTTTAGTAGTGTGACCGTAAACAATAACAGCAGCTCTCTGCAGGAGCTCTCTGTCTGCTCCACAGGAAGTTTTCACTAGACTCCTGTCATTATCAGCCTCATTACAGTTGTTTTTTTAGTGGTGGAAGAGGTATGTAGGTCATATTTGAGAAAAAGTACCAGTACAACACAAAATAATTAAATACATGTAAAAGTTCTGCATTACACATCTATCAGAAAAATAAAAGTTAAAGTATTATATAAAGAGGACCCCCTCATAGTTGTTTTTTTGTTGTTATTTTCATTGATCTTTGTGTTAATTTTGTGGTCTTTTGTCATTTTGTAGTTGTCTGTGGTGTCCACTTGTAGACATTATGTTGTTGTTTTAGATAGATAGATAGATAGACAGATAGACAGATATACTTTATTTATCCCAAGCTGGGAAATTACAGCGTAGCAGCAGCATTACACACAGAGACAATGACAACACAATTAAATAAAAAGAAGAACAACCTAGGCATACTTCAAGCAATAAAATATAAAAATACAATAAAATACAATAAAAAATAAAGTGTCTCAAGAAGAGTATGTATTAAGGAGTGGAATATAATTCCAGTGCAGAATAAATATGAATATACAGTATAAAAATGTTGGTGCTATGAAACAAATAAGGTGCAATGAACAGTGTGCATAAAAAACACATAAAGTGCAGAGACAGTATGTAATGAACCAGGTTATTATTTGTTATTGTACAGTGTGATGGCATGTTTTGTCTCTTTATGGTCATTTTGTGTCTCTTTGTGGTTGTTTTGACTTGCTTTGTATAGTTTATAGTACCTGTGGTCCCTTATGGTACATCTCTCTTTATTAAGTGTCATGTGGTTGGGGGCATGTGCCTGGAGGGGCTTTTGAGTAATCCATCCATGCCCATCCTGCATTCAAAGTGTTACTTAAGTAGAAGTACAGAATAGTTAGAAATAAAAATGTACCGGGAAATAATTGCAGTTTGAAATTTAAAAACACAAGAAGCAAGTAAAATGCAGAAATATTAAATATTTTGCACTATTTCTAAGCAAAGATGGGCTTTAAGTGTGAAATGGCTAGACTAAAGGCAGTAAGTACATTGTACTAAACGTTTTACAGAAACTGGATCAGTTATAGCCAAAGCATGATCAGGAAGACCAAAACTTACCACACAATCTGAAGATCAAAACAGCAAGCTTATTTACCCAAGAGATAGAAAAGAAGGAAAACGGGTCCAAAATATGGTAATAGAGAATGCAAGTCTCAATCAGCAGAAGTACTGTCAAAATAAAGGATGCCCTGTAGAGGACAATAAGCAGTTTCTAAACCACTTCTCAGGAGGGGAAACATCATTTCAGAGGCTGACAGGAAAAAGTCTTATTTTACTGATTAACGCAAGTTGGAAATTTATAGCAGTGACATAAGGGTGGATTTAAGGAGACAGGAGAGACAGTGACACCATTCCACTACTGAATATATTATAATAAATCATTGTTACTGACACAATAATGTGTAAGCTGTATTTTACTGATGTAGGTGCTGTTTATACATGTAGGAACATTTTTTTAAATGCCATTGAGCTTCATATATTCTCCTAGTGACAGCAGCAATTTGCTGCTTTGAGTATTTTATGTTTAAATGTAAAACTTGCTTTGTGCAAATTTTAAAAGTACTGCCACTTTATCTCACATTTAGTGCTTCCAGTTTTAATTTGTTCCAATAATTTGCTATATTGTAAGGTTATCACAAGGTGTCCATGCTGTGTGAGCTTAGTAACAATGTGTGTGAGCAGTTTGTAAGCCTTTTTCCTCAAAAGCCCTTTATCAGTAGCAGATTTTGTCCAGATTTTTCCATTTCTATGCTGATCAAGATTCCTGATGATTAGTAGAAGAATAACACTCTTCAGCCTCTCAAGCATGGAGACTTCTCTATTTTATATCTTATTAAACTGAATATTTGGTTTTGGACTTACATTTAAAGAAACATTGACATGTGGAAAACTGATTTTCTACATTTTTCCACATCCGATCTGCAGGATCTTTTGAAGTTTTTACATCCTCCTTAAAAACACACTTTTTCTCCCTGGCTTTTAATCAAGTTTAAGTGGACATCTTGCAAAAACAAAATTTTATTTACATTTTTTATTTATTTTATTTTTAATTTATTTTATTCTATTGTTGCACTGTGTTTATGTATTTTAGTATCTTAGTTTTTACCGTATTTCCTGCAACTGTGATATCTGTACAGCACTTTGGTCAACCCCGGTTGTTTTAAATGTGCTTTATAAATAAAGTTTGACTTGACTTGACCCAAGTAATTAGTCTACCAAATAATCAGTAGAAGGAAAAGTATTCTTAGTTGCAGCCTTATTAATATCAGACCCAAAAAAAACAGTCTTGACAGAGATGTTCTGGAGGAAGTTGAGTTTTATTTGGAAATCTGACAGGCATGGCTGAACAGTGAGCTCTCACCTTCAATAAAACAAACAAAAAAATCAAGACAGCAGCACTACAGGTAAACGATACTAGTGTTTGAGAATGTCATATTAAACATAAAGACTTGCACACACATTATGCACTCAGGTCATTCACACACACACACACACACACACGCACACACACACTGTCAATCCATGTCAACATGTGGACATCCTCCATTAATAATCACACTACATCCAGAGGAATTCCAAGCACTTAGAACAATTACCCACAGTGCAATTAATCTAACTATACACAGATAATTTATATATTTTTATGTATATAGGGTATTCAATAAACATTATTCCATTTAGACAGTTTCATTAAGTCAAAATCTTCATAACTTTCCATAAATAGTGAAAAAAAATATGTATTGACAGCTCCTCACCGCTGCGATTCAAAAAAATGGTCCCCGAACAGAACATGAAAAAATAAAATACTAGTGTGCATGATTTTTCAGCAGTCTCAAACAGAGAATGACAATCAAAACCACCAACATAAAACAAAACTCAAGGAGGGGAGTGGGCAGAGGGATAAACGTTGATACTCACACTCACAGCACAGACTGGTTACTACATTTACAGGGGGTGGAGGGACTCTGGATCACTGTACAGGTTAAGATCAGACAACAAATCAAGCAGACTGTCCACACATCATCCCACAACAACCAATACATCTTCATGCCCGTTCAGTACTCACAAGACCTGACACAACTGGATGGCTTTAAACAATATCGATAGATCACATCTACTGAGGACGCGGCTGTCAAAGACTGCCAACATGTTTCTGTTGCCATCCCATCCTGTCAGACCCACGGGGTGTAATGGAAGTAGGTGAAAATCTCCTATTTGTTCTTGCTGCTTTGATGTGGAATGAATGAGATGGTGTTTGATGCGCACACTTATTATTTTGTAGATAGGATGAGGGCCACGATGAGCCCGTAAAGCCCCAGCACCTCGGCGAAGATCAAGATA
This sequence comes from Centropristis striata, assembly GCF_030273125.1. Taxonomy (NCBI): domain Eukaryota; kingdom Metazoa; phylum Chordata; class Actinopteri; order Perciformes; family Serranidae; genus Centropristis; species Centropristis striata. The sequence continues at coordinate 2,998,506 of NC_081529.1, forward strand.
AGGATCATGCCCACGAAAAGCCGAGGCTGCTGGGCGGTGCCTCGCACGCCGGCGTCGCCCACGATGCCGATGGCGAACCCGGCCGCCAGACCGCTCAGGCCTACGCTCAGACCGGCACCAAGATGCAGAAAGCTCCTGTTGGAGAGAGAGAGAGACGGGGAAAAGAGAGGTGTCATAACGCTGTCTGAAACCAATGGTAAATTAATGTCAAAACAATTTTCTTTGTCATCCTGTATAAATAAATACACGCTACTGGTCAAAAGTTTTAGAACACACCAACTTTTCCAGAATTGAATTGAAAATGATGCAGTTTAATGTCTCAGTGTACTCTGAAATTAATGCACATTTGCAACATTTAAAATTCTTTATTGAGCATGATAGTGTTTTGGAAGTAAAAAAAAAGATTCAAAATCACATTTTATGTTGGACTAAAGGACTAAAAAAAAGACACAAAATTACAAAAAAAGACACCAAAAGACACAAAATGACTAAAAAAAGAAACAAAATGACTTACAAAGACATGAAAAGAATTCAAAAATGGACAAAATAGCCCAAGACTCCATAGAGTTAAGTTGTTAACCCACTTCTTGTTCCCTGAAAAATGCCTACTTGTATAATTCTGAAATGTACATTATTTTCCAGTTTTGGTTAAGCTTACCTTTTTTTATTTACCTCTGGCAGTTCACCACTTACCTTTGGACCCTTTCAAGCTGTTCATTTGACTTGAACTGCTTGAATTTCAATAAAAAACTGGAAAAATTGGGGTGTTCTAAAACTTTTGACCGGTAGTGTATATAAAAGGGAACTCCTGGATTTGCAACTAAGATACTGTAACAGCCATTTCACGACTTCAGTTTTATAAGCACTGTTAACCTATTCAGTTTTGTTAAAGATCAGAAACACTTTTCAATCGGCAGTAGTAGTTTTAATATTATCAATGAGGACCCAGAGCTGGCACCATGCAGTGGACTTTTGGCCGTTTGTACAAAAGTCCACCTACAGATTGTTCTTCTGCATTCTTGTGTGCTCTGAAATAAAACAGATGAGGATTTTAATAGTGTAATGCTGGATTTTGGACATTCTGGACTACTTATATGAGCCAAAATACAGTTCAGAGTAATTACTCAGCCAAGTAATTCTGGTTGTTGCCACTATATTTAATGTGTGCCAATGGAAACAGAGGTGGGGTTGCTGTGCTGCAGCTAATTTCACAGGGGGCGAAAAGCTAAAAAAACAACAACACCACCCTTTTTCTCTGTTCTCTTTCCAGCAGTGAAATACTTCTTTAATGCAAATGACATGTAACTGCATCACGCCTGGTTTTCATGTTTTAATGTCGCTATAAAATAAAGCAAAAAACTTAAAAAAAATTTTTAAAAAAAGAACACCAAAAACTACAAATGACACATCAAATGTGTGGTACAGATTGACTTAAATAACCTCCCAGAAGAAATTTGGCACATCAGGACTGCTACATGCATAATATAAAGGGGTAATTCACAGTACCAAACCCTCTTTGAATCAGGTTTTTCAGGACACACAGACTGTATGGTTCAGTCTCACTGCACTCAATAAACCCTGAATAAACATGAGCAGTAACCTGTTCACTCCTTGCCAAGCATAACACAGCAAAGACCCAGACATAGAAAATGTAGCATGAAGAAGGAAATCAAACAATCAAAAAAATCCCCAAAATTCTTTGGGAGAAAAAGCATCAATTGGTCAGAATAAGTAGTGGTCAAAAACTGTTGTGGGACTATTTCACTAAAGAATCTCTTTGAGGTTAGATGATTAACATAGATGTTTCTAATTGAGATAAATTGATAAAACTTTTAAATGGCCAGTAATTGTTTTTAGTATACTGATTTGGTGGTCAAACTCTAGGCACAATATATACAAATTGTTATAGCTATTTTTTGTTTGTTTTTTCCAAGCATTCTGTATATCTCCTCTAAATAATAATAATAAATAATAATAATAAATGTCCCTTTTTATTTTATTTATTTATTTAGTATTATTATTATTTGTTTGGTTTTATGTGTATATGTATACATGTGTGTGTGTGTGTGTGTATGTATGCGTGTGTGGATATATGTATATTTTTAATTTTAGTTTTTTATTATTGTTTATTTGGCTGCTGTTCACCCCTCCTGTTTTTCTTTGAGGAGGAGAGAGTTGTATTTTCTCATTATCATTGCTATTTATTGTTTTTTGCTTATTTTATGTGAATGTAACTCTCTGGTTCGGGGGGCGGGGGGTTGTTCTAAAAGAGGGAAAAATGGGTGAATTGTACCGTGTATTATGTCCTGACAACCCAATAAAGATATATATGAAGAATCTCTTTGAGTTACTTGATGCCTTTTTGACCACTGACTTCTTTTTTGTGTTTGTGAGTTAATTAAGTAAGTTGGGGGTGATGCATTATGTGCTTTATATGACATTTTATAAACTATAAATGTAAAAATGATGTTTCTAAAGGACTCCTGTATCAGAGGAGTATCTTACTTGTAAAGGGAGACGTTCTCAGAGATGTTGTTTGCTATCAGCACAGCCACCACCAGCCCGTAGATGGCGATGATACCAGCCATGACCACGGGGATGATGGACTTCATGATGAGCTCTGGCCGCATCACAGACATGGCAGCGATGCCTGTGCCGCTCTTCGCTGTCCCATATGCTGCTCCTAATGCTACGGAAGAAAGGAGAGAGTGCCTGTTACTATATCTGTTCAATTCGGTCACAAATGATTCCTCACAAAACAACACCAACCAGACAAGATGTGGATTCGGATGGAGCCGGGTGACAATAATTATTACAGTCGATCGATTTCAGACGCAGGTAACAGACAAAATGAAAGATTACAAGACATTCGGCTGCCAGTTTTCTCCCACCCAGCCATAAATAACGGAGAAATTAAAGAGATATAACATAAAAAACAGAGGCGTACTTGCAAATCACACAAGTGAATCTATTTTTAGAGCAACCCATCTCTGAAACACACTCAGCCTTGCTGTCTCATACAACCTCGCCCATTTTAATGTGAATATATGAAGCATGCCAGTTACAGCTTGTATACCTGAAACAATCTACAGTAATACACCAGCCCTGCAACATTTCATCATTGATTAAACTTTAGATTTTGAAAAACTAATCTGACGTGACATCCTTAAATTTTAATTTGTTTCGTCAACCCAAAACCAAAAAATAAGTTTAACAATACAAAACAGAAAAAGCAGGCCATCTTCTTTTCCAAAAGACTGAAAGCAGAATTTTAATTCAATAAAGCAATTGTAGAATAGTAACTAATCAAAATGTCCATTAACCACAGCAGCTCTGTATATAATTGAATTAATTTTTATTTGTTTAAGCCCCATGACTTTCTTCTTCCAAGGAGCTCTAACTTGATCTGTCTTTTATCATGTTTTAATTGTGTCAAACAGAAAAAAGACTTTAAGACTGAAGTTCAGGTTTTGTTGCCACTTTGTCAGAGAGGTGGTGATTAAATCAGGCAGCCAGTTAATCACTTATCATGCATTTGCCTTTCTTTCACCAGAAAGCAGCTCACATGACGTGTGGCGGTTAGTATCCTGTAGTGGCTCATCTACTACACATGACTGGACACAGGGCAGTCCTTCTCTACAGATAGATGACCAGCACTACTGATTAATAACAACAAAGAAATAAACTCAATCAACAGTGCTCAGCTCTAGTCTTGTTGTTACCTGAAGCGCTAACAATCAATCTGTGCAGGCCAGTTACTGGTTATCACACATGACTTTGATAACAACAAGCAGAGAGGAACTGTGAATACAGGATGTTACCTGATTATAATGAAGACCTGCTGGACGAATGAATAAATAAATCACATAACACTATTTCACCACTTCTCACTTGCTGACGTGGGTGTGTTGACACTTTCGAGGGCTATGTTCTTGTACAACTACAAGCAATTGTACAACAATTTTAACAGCGCTGTACCGAGAAATTATTTTCTTTATCCTCAGGGAGGAGAAGGTCATACAAAAACAGGAACCACACAATATTCAGTAATGGTTTTCTTACCCACTTATACTTTATGCAGTCTACATTTGCATAAAAGAAAAAAATAACTTTAGATTAGGGCTGGGCGATATGGCCCTAAAAGAATATCATGATATTTCAGGCTATTTTTGTGATAACGATATTCTTGACGATATTAGGAAATACTTTAAAAGACATAGAAAATATGATTTTTTTTTTAGTCTGTATAAATAATAAAAAATCTAAAATGTAGTTTGAAGTGCAAATCTCAACAGTTGCCAAATACAAAAAAAATTACTCTTGACTCCTGAGTATGAGCAAATAATAAAAATATCCATTTAGGGGTTCCGGGGGCATATTTTAATGAAATTTTGTAAAGGAGAATAAAGGTTCTTGTATGTTTTATTTAAGGCATCTTATTTTGACAGTCTTCTTGTAAATTCTGTGGTGGATTCTCTTAACACACTGTGCTCTTATTTTGAAAGCTGCATGTGTTTAGCGACAGGGAGTAAGTAGCTTTTTGTGATTAAAACAACTTTAACCACTACATCAAGAAGTAGGAACGTTGCCAATATCATGATATGCATTTTTTTAACCATAAAAAAAATATACCGATATTATCGTCAACGATACGATATGGCACACCCCTACTTTAGATCCTTCTCATTTTCAGTGCATCGTGGGCCTGGTTCCTCACTGTGCCTCCCATTAATAATGAATAAGCCTGGACATCACATGTCCACTAGGTCTTCAGCCTTTTACAGAAGTCACCCAACAGATGCTTGATTAATTGTTTATTCCGCAGCAGCTTTCCTATAACCTTTTCTAGATGTTACATTTCTGTTTCCGCCTCATGCAACGTCACCTCGAGAAATCCTGGACTGGTTCCACTGTGAACAATCAAACAACTTTCAAGACAATATGACAGCACCCATAGAGATTTTACAGAGGGATATGTTTCTAATTCAAAGCAGCAAAGCCCTGTGTGCCTTCTATAATGTGGTAAATAGTTCATAACAGTGCCTTATGTCTGTTCATGATTTAACCATCCTGCTATGTAATGTGTACACAACCTAAGTACATGAACCATGAGCTCAGACCAAGTGTGTGCTGTCCCAACATGTGCAGTATGTATGAGCTAAATAACAGACACCTCTGACACAGGTAGTAAGAAGTCTTTAGCCCTATATTAAATTAAACTAATTTAGATGTAATTACAGACGCGCTGATCTAATTGGGTGTCAGCCAGGATGTGACTGATCCACATTAAACTTTGTCAATGACATTAGAAAATCTAGTGTTTCAGTTACATTCACTTAGACACGATGGGCCACGCCGTTTTTAATGTCACAGCAGTCCGTCCTGAAAACTGAATCCACATTTTATGCAGTGTGGTACACAGATTTTAGACAAGGGGAAGCACTGGTACTGGACTGGTAGATGCTCTGGGTGATTGAGTCCAAAGATGATAGTTTGGATCTGTGCATCACCATTTTGATTATACTAAAGCTCTCACCAATGCCCTACATGTGCTTAAAATATAGGGCCTATTTTTAATTTTGTGGTCAAGTTAGCATTGATGTTTAATCGTAACAGCAAAATGTTTGTCTATTTAAAAAACTTATGGTGTATTATTATTGTAATGATCTCAATTTCAGTGTTATTTTACCAGTGAAAATTTCCTTTATGAACATGTGAATAGAAGATCAATAAACTATTCAGCCTAAAAATACGAGGCAACTCTTTCACTCATTCAGCACACCAAGTGTCTCCTTCCATCAGATCATCGATGACTTCCAATTACAGACACAGTTGTCTGTGTCTGCAGGAATTGGCATTACTTGATTAACAGTAAATCCCAAAATCAAAAACCATATTTCGCCCTTACCATCCTCTAGATTGTTGAGAATTCTGCCTTCTCCAGAATATATAAGAACTAGATGGCACTCAAAGCACAAAAGTATATATTTAAAGGACTTTTTCCAAAAGCCATGATGCAGTTACTCAAAATAATCAACTTATTGTGAGCAGTGTCATGTAGTAACTATTTTCTATGTAATATGATTCTTAAATTAAATTGCTCACAACAAGGTTTGTCTGATATCTTTAGTGTCATCACTCGAATAATAACAACAATAAACTGTTTTTTGGGGTTATAGTAGACCATGATTTCTTTAGTCAAAGATGTTTTGCATACTGAATGACTCAGCTCCATGAAACCTATTAGCACATTCATGTTAAAAAAATAATTTGACTTCACGTTTTCATGACATACATTTTCTTAATGTCACTATAAAATAAAGCAAAAACGTAAAAAAAAAAAAAAAAAAAGAACGCCAAAAACTACAAATGACACATCAAATGTGTGGTACAGATTGACTTAAATAACCTCCCAGAAGAAATTTGGCACATCAGGACTGCTACATGCATAATATAAAAGGGGTAATTCACAGTACCAAACCCTCTTTGAATCAGGTTTTTCAGGACACACAGACTGTATGGTTCAGTCTCACTGCACTCAATAAACCCTGAATAAACTGTTCTGAGCAGTAACCTGTTCACTCCTATACTAAACATAGTGGTTTTGTATATGATTCTTTGTGGAGAAATTCACTTTTTCAAATAAACTACTCGAATAGTAGACAAAATGTGTTAGTCGAGGTCAGCCCTAGATATCTCCAAAACTTGGCACCAAAATAATCTAAATTGTCAAATACACATAAACAAAAAAATGTAGTTTTTATTTGTGGGTGAACTGTCCCTTTAAGGGATCGGTTATTCTCTGACAGCCTGGACCCCGCCTCGAGTGCATGCTATATGTGAATGAATGGATGCATGTTCCCTTTAATTCCACACACTGATGTTTAGGCCTTGATGCTGGCCCTCCTGCACTACAACACACTACAACTAATGCGGAATGTGGCTGGATTAATCCCAACAAAAATCCCATTTATTTTATAATTCATGAAGATCTGGACCTTCCAGTGCTGTGAAATAACTTGATTATTATTAAAAGGCGGCCTGAGCGGGGAAGCTGCCACCTCAGTGAGGGTCTGCGTCACCAGGACACAGCATCACAGCTGGATATGATATAACCAGGCGGATCCATGAGGCAGCTAGCTACAGTATTAGCAGCTGGTGGTCAGCAGCTGGATGTCAGTGGAGACCTTCCCCGAGCATCCCCTGGCAGGTGTGTGTGTGTGTGTCGTGACCGACACAGCTAACACCCAACACCGCTTCTCTAAAACACAGCCTCCTCCTAATGTTGCCGTTTCTAATATCGTCACAAAATGTCAACATCTGGCTAAGCTAGCTTATTATTTTTTTTTTTTTTAAGATTATTTTTTTGGCATTTTGTTGCTTTATTGATAGTGAGAGATAGAAAAGGGGATCAGGCCGGATTCGAACCCGGCTCCGCCGCAGCACACGGCATACCTGGTTAGCGTTCTACCGGTGTGAGCTACCGGGACGCCCCGCTAAACTAGCTCATTGTCAGCTCTAAAAGGTTGAGATGTGAGCTGGAGAAGAAGAAGAAGAAGAAGCTAGTTACCGCTGAAGACCATGGCCGCAGAGGCTCCCATCACAGCGAAGAAAGGCGAGTACTCGGGGTTCTCCATTCTCCCACTTTTCTCGGGGCGATACAGCTACAAGGCAGACTATCTTCTTTTTTCTCAGGTTTTCCCCTTTTCACACCGTCAGCTCTGGACAGGTTAAAACGCGGAGAAGGGGGGCGAAAACGTAGCTGCCAGCAGGAGCACCGGTGTAGAAGAGGAAAATGGCGAAACGGAAAAAGTCACATGATCAGAAACCATTTCGGAAGAATCCATTTGTGGCGACGCGGGGGTGCTCGACACCAACGGCCTTGAAATATCTAACACTTAACGTTTAATGCGCAATAACATTTCTTGTAGAAATTATTTTTCACATCACAACAAAGTTCACTGTGATTATGTGTTACAGCAGTCTATAATACCGCGATATATGATTAGAGTAGTTTGTACAGTCAGTGTGTGTATAATGGTATGTCCCGCTGCTGCAAGTGTACTGACTGCAGTTGAAACGCTAGTAGTCACTACATGCTGGCGTATTAATTATTAGGTATCAAATAGATAGCAAAATCAACCACAAACACTGGGGTTTCCTCTGTAATTTAACAATATAACAACAAATAAATAAAATTAATATAGTGCCGATCAGAAAGCACAGTAACACAATGTCCATATCCAGCATCCATCCATACTCCCATGGCAGCAGTGTGTGCTGTATGATATTTTAAGCATGAAAGGTTAATTGAAATAAACATTAAATTCCCTTTCGGGTCATACAAACTAAAACAGCTTTGATTGAGTGATCAGGAGACACAACCTGGAGATGCCTTTGGTCAAGGTGACACTGTAAATGAATGTCAGCTAAAAGGTCATGGCACCTCACAATTCACCTCAGAGCCATTTATATGCTACTTTTGGGCAGGTTTTTCCCATACTTTTTTTTTTTTAACCTATACTTTAGCTTAAAATAAAACATCACAAGCAACTGAGTCAAAGTGCAAAAGCAAGACACCCGAGAAGGACGTTCAAATGCAGTTAAAACAGTCTGTGAAGATCTAAGGGAATAGAAAATAAAAACAAACTTAAATATAATGAGACAAGCATAAAACACAAGAATAAAAATAACAGTGTAGTGTAGGAAATTAATAATTATAATTAGGCAGCAGATTTATTTTATATATATTTTTATTATATTATTTATCCCCCCTCAGGGAAATATATGTTGTTTTCCTGAGGTTTGCATCTTGAGACCACCTTTGGTTTGAGAGATGTTTTCCTACAAGACCAACATGTGATGTCTTAGTCTTTAATAATCAATCTCCTTGAAAATAATAATGTACAGTTTGCATTTCCATGATAATAACATTATAATAAAATAAATGTCTTGTTGTGTCCTGAGTGATCCTCACCTGCTCAACCAGTGTGATCATCAGCTGAACAAACAAACATAAAACAAACAGATGCATTCTAAATCAGTATACCACAAAAGTAAGGATTAATTAAAGCTTTCTAGAAATGTAAATTGACTCTGATAGTCAATAAGCCATTTGGTGTATTGCAGGTATAGAGACTATACTGTGTACTAACTCCAAATAGACAATATTATGCACATTAATGCAGCACATTTATGCTCTTCTGACATTACAATCTTTATTTACATTCACTTGTGAATAGTTTTGAGTGCAGTCTTCAATCCAAAATCTTGATTTTTAGTCCACAGCTACAGCAGATTTATTCTTTGACAGTATTGACCCCCATTATAATTACACTTGACAGTATCAGATTGAATGAGAGGGATTTAATTGGTGAGTTGTGTCACTAAAACTAGCTTGAAAGGGAAAGCTAAGATTTAATGTCACTCCAGCTCCAACTGCTGCACACAGCTTATCAGGGATTTTATAAATTCTGTAAAATAGGGTCTTATCAACTCCTTCATTTAAGTTCTTAATGTTTTCTGGTTGATATTGTGGTCTACACTCAAATTCCCCAAAACAGGACACTGACATTCCCCTAATCATTTACACTACTGGTCAAAAGTTTTAGAACACACCAACTTTTCCAGAATTTAATTGAAAATTATGCAGTTTAATGTCTTAGTGTACTCTGAAATTAATGCACATTTGCAACATTTAAAATTCTTTATTGAGCATGATAGTGTTTTGAAAGTAAAAAGAAGATTCCAAATCACATTTTATGTTGGACTAAAGGACTAAAAAAAAACACAAAATGACCAAAAAAAGACACAAAATGACAACAAAAAAAAGACACCAAAAGACACAAAATGACTAAAAAAAGACACAAAATGACCAAAAAAAGACACAAAATGACAAAAAAAAAGACACCAAAAGACACAAAAGGACTAAAAAAGACACAAAATGACCAAAAAAAGACACAAAATGACAAAAAAAAGACACCAAAAGACACAAAATGACTAAAAAAAGACACAAAATGACCAAAAAAAGACACAAAATTCCTTACAAAGACATGAAAAGAATTCAAAAATGGACAAAATAGCCCAAGACTCTATAGAGTTAAGTTGTTAACCCATTTCTTGTTCCCTGAAAAAGGCCTACTTGTATAATTCTTAAATGTACATTATTTTTCAGTTTTGGTTAACCTTACCTTTTTTATTTACCTCTGGCAGTTCACCACTTACCTTTGTACCCTTTCAAGCTGTTCATTTGACTTGAACTGCTTGAATTTCAATAAAAAACTGGAAAAATTGGGGTGTTCTAAAACTTTTGACCGGTAGTGTATATTCTGTATACTTGGAGTGAAACACCTTTGCACTGAGGCAGACACTGCATGGTACAATAACACGCTATTTGAAGATTAGAGAGAGAGAAAAAATGCCCCAAGGCGACTTGTGCAAAGTTTCTCACTGCTTTTAACTAGTTCATGTGTCATGAGAATGTACTTAAATGTTATACAGGGATGAAAAGTGAAAGCAGAGCAGACAGCTGCACACACACATGACTGTCAGCAGCCTCTCCGCTGCATAGTGTAAAGAAAAGCTGCTGGTTGGGGTCAGAGCTCCATCATGTGACCTGTTCCTGCTGCAAGTACAACAATCACTTTCTTACAGTGAGAGGAGAAAAATGTATTGACCTTTTGGGGAAAATACATATGCCCTTATTTTGCTTTGCTGCCTGTGTTCTAAAAAACCTGAGACAAGCAGACTTATTTTACTGTTGCAATAATAAAACTGTTCTGTGTTTCATGTGTTGTGAACCCACTCAGAACCAGATGTTGTGAAATATTATGAGATCACTATTAGCCTACTGTACATTACTTTATTTTCTATCAGTCACACAACTGAGTGTCTTCTGTGACTGTACATACATTTTGTAGCATTTTATTTGAATGTTTTGCTTTTGTTTCCAGTATAACAGTCTCTCTCTCTCTCTCTCTCTCTCTCTCACACACACACACACACACACACACAACACATTGCTATGTTATTAATATTATTACTATTATTATTATTATTATTATTATTATTATTATTATTATATACTGTTGCTGCCATTACTATTATTACTATATACTGTAATATACTACTATTATTATAATACCGGCCTTACCATTCTTATTTATTATTATTATTACTATTATTATATATTACATATCATATTATTTTATTTTATAATTATTTTATTTTACTTATAATTAATTTATTTATATTTTTCATTTTATTCTATATTGTGTATTATTTATTATTACATATTATATTATATATATTATATATTATATTATTATTATTATTATATACCGTCTAGTCACTATAGCATTGTTGCCATCATATCATCAGTATAATTACCTTCATCTTGTCAACCATCCTACCAACTGATCTGCTTTTTTTTAACTTCTTATGTGTCCTTGTTCTGTTCTATTCTGTTTTTTTCTATTGTTGTTTTTATTTATGCTACCATTTTATTTTATTTTATTTTATTCTATTGTATTTTACTTTTATTGTACGTGAATACCGGACTGCTGTGACAACCGAATTTCCCTTCAGGGATGAATAAAAGTAAAGAAACAAAAACAAAAACTTCCATAAAAGAAACATTATGTTGTAGAATTCACACAGTACACTTCTTTTGTTCCTGTATTGCTTTTGTCAGGGGAATCTGATCTGACCAATTGTAAAATGCAAAAAAAATTATAAAAATTTTTTCTGAGATGTTTTAAGAGGAAAACAAGG